>NW_028315700.1:0-2780 GCF_046866305.1 Octopus bimaculoides | reverse complement strand
TATATGTGCGCTGAAAGTGTAGCTGCTAGAATAAGAATAGCCTGGGCAAAGTTTAGAGAGCTCTTACCCCTGCTGGCGACAAAGGGACTCTCACTCAGAGTAAAAGGCAGACTGTATGACGCATGCGTACGAACAACCATGCTACATGGCAGTGAAACATGGGCTGTAACTGCTGAGGACATACGTAAGCTCGCAAGGAATGAAGCCAGTATGCTCCGTTGGATGTGTAATGTCAATGTGAATACCCGTCAGAGTGTAAAGTATCTTGAGAGAAAAGCTGAACATTAGAAGCATCAGTTGTGGCGTGCAAGAGAGACGATTGCGCTGGTATGGACATGTGGTGAGAATGGAGGAGGATAGCTGCGTGAAAAAGTGCCACACCCTAACAGTTGAGGGAACCCGTGGAAGAGGTAGGCCCAGGAAGACCTGGGCTGAGGTGGTGAGGCAAGACCTTCATACATTGGGCCTCACCGAGGCGATGACTACGGACCGAGACCTTTGGAAATGGGCTGTGCGTGAGAAGACCCGGCAAGCCAAGTAAGATCGTTGCCAGTGCCCCTGGACTGGTTCTTGTGCGGGTGGCACATGAGATGCACCATTTTGAGCGTGGCCGTTGCCAGTACCGCCTGACTGGCTCCTGTAGGATTTTCGAGCGAGATCGTTGCCAGTGCCCCTGGACTGGCTTGTGCGGGTGGCACATAAAAGACACCATTTCGAGCGTGGCCGTTTTCGTGCGGGTGACACGTAAAAGCACCCACTACACTCTCTGAGTGGTTGGCGTTAGGAAGGGCATCCAGCTGTAGAAACTCTGCCAAATCAGACTGGAGCCTGGTGTTGTCATCCGGTTTCACCAGTCCTCAGTCAAATCGTCCAACCCATGCTAGCATGGAAAGCGGACGTTAAACGATGATGATGATGATGATATATTACTATATATATATATATATATTACTATATATATATATATATATATATATTACTATATATATATATATATATATATTACTATATATATATATATATATATATATTACTATATATATATATATATATATATATACTATATATATATATATATATATATATATATATATATAGTAATATATATATATATATATATATAGTAATATATATATATATATATATAGTAATATATATATTACTATATATATATATATATATATATATATATATATATTACTATATATATATATATATATATATATATTACTATATATATATATATTACTATATATATATATTACTATATATATATATTACTATATATATATATTACTATATATATATATATATTACTATATATATTACTATATATATATATATATATTTCTATACATATATATTTGTGTGTGTGTGTGATGGGTTTCATTCAGTTTCTGTCTACCAAATCCACTCAGAATGTTTTAGTAGAAATTACTTGCCTAAGGTGCTACGCTGAGTGACTGGACATGGAACCATGTGATTATGAAGCAAATTTCTTACCACACAAGTAGTCTGAAGAAATTTACATGGTTACTTAGATAAAAATGTGTGTGTGTGTGTATATGAATATTATAAATTCATTATTTTAAATTATATTTATGAAATGAACACCCCATGTTGTATAGAAACAAATGTAATATGAAAATAAAAAAATCAACAACAACAAACAAGAAAAAATCCTTTATTTCAAATGCAGAAAGTAATCATCAAAATCAACAGATAGAATTTTGTTTTCAAAATAAAATAAGAAAATTCAACTTTTTGCAATATAATGCTCTTATGCATCCTCCTTAAGTGACACTGATTTTTGGTTTTACTCTCTTGTCTGCAACATCTTCTGGGGTGATACCTTTAGCGCTTAACTCACTGCTCACTCTGTTCAAATACTCATCATCTGGGTAACCAAATCTAGGAAAAAAATAAAAAAGATTGGTTATATTATGTTATGTTATATTTTATAGTATATTACATTATATTATATATTAGATTGTCAATTGTATTTCTCTATTTAATTTATTATTTGTAATTTGTATTTATACCCCTATTTTTGTAGTATTCAACTGCCATACCAGTGAATTGGATGTTTTATACTTCTTTGAAGTTTTCTCCTTCATTTGTTTTATATATATATATATATATATATATATATATATATGTATGTGTGTATATACTTACATATAAGTGACCAAAGTGTACGTATGCCGCTATCATCATCATCATCATTGTTTAACGTCCGCTTTCCATGCTAGCATGGGTTGGACGATTTGACTGAGGACTGGTGAAACCGGATGGCAACACCAGGCTCCAATCTAAATTTGGCAGAGTTTCTACAGCTGGATGCCCTTCCTAACGCCAACCACTCAAAGAGTGTAGTAGGTGCTTTTACGTGTCACCTGCACAAAGGCCAGTCAGGTGATACTGGCAACGGCCATGCTCGAAATGGTGTCTTTTATGTGCCACCCGCACAAGAGCCAGTCCAGGGGCACTGACAACGATCTTATTTGGCTTGCCGGGTCTTCTCACGCACAGCACATTTCCAAAGGTCTATATATATATATATATATATATATATATATATATATATATATATATATAATACAAAATGGGACAAGAAGGCAAAACATTCAGTTAGGTGATACAAGAAAGGGACAACAAAACATCCAGATAGACAATACAAAGAAAACAAGGACAGGTCATCCGGAGTTTTCTTTTGTCAGTCGAGCTCCAGATTATCTTTGGAATTTCGGCTGGTTATACTCGAAATTGCTCCAATCTGG
>NW_028315699.1:0-2840 GCF_046866305.1 Octopus bimaculoides | reverse complement strand
TATATATATATATATATATATATATATATATATATATATGTATATATATGTATATATATGTATATATATATATATATATATGTATATATATGTATATATATATATATATATATATGTATATATATATATGTATATATATATATGTATATATATATATGTATATATATATATGTATATATATATATGTATATATATATATGTATATATGTGTATATATATATATGTATATATGTGTATATATATATATGTATATATATATATGTATATATATATATGTATATATATATATGTATATATATATATGTATATATATATATGTATATATATATATGTATATATATATATGTATATATATATATGTATATATATATATATGTATATATATATATGTATATATATATGTATATATATATGTATATATATATATATGTATATATATATGTATATATATATATATGTATATATATATATGTATATGTATATATATATATGTATAGGAGAGAGAATAGTGATGTTGTAGGAGAGAAATGTGTTCGCATGGATGATGGTACGCTTGCATTAAATGAGGATGCAAAGAAAGAGGTCTGGAGATGCCAATACGATAGATTGCTTAATAAAGAGAATGAATGGGAGAAAGAGACCCTGCCTTATGTCGACCCAATAGAGGGACCAGCTATCCGAGTTGATAGTACCAGGGTAGATAAAGCAATTAAGAGTATGAAGACCGGGAAAGCCCCCGGCCCATCAGGAATCACTGCAGAGATGCTCAAAATATCTGGCAGTGTTGGCTATAGCCTAGTCACCCGTATTACGAACCAGGTGATACACGAAGGAGTCATACCCTATGACTGGTGTAGCAGCATCATAGTCAACTGCTACAAAGGTAAAGGGGACGCTTTAGATACAAATAATTACAGAGGCATCAAGCTGTTAGATCAGGTTATGAAAGTTACAGAGAGGGTCATAGCCCAACTAATTAGGGAGCGAATCAATTTAGATGAGATGCAGTTTGGGTTCGTGCCAGGTAAAAGCACTACTGATGCCTTATTTCTAGTGAGACAGTTGCAAGAGAAATACCTAGCTAAGGATAAACCTCTGTACCTGGCTTTCGTTGACATGGAGAAAGCCTTTGACAGGGTCCCCCGATCCCTTATCTGGTGGTCAATGAGGAAACTTGGGATAGAAGAATGGCTAGTGAGAGCTGTGTGAGCCATGTACAGAGATGCTGCCAGTAAGGTGAGGGTTGGAAATGAGTACAGCAATGAATTCCGGGTAGAGGTAGGGGTCCACCAAGGTTCCGTCCTCAGCCCCCTATTATTTACCATAGTCCTCCAGGCAATCACAGAGGAGTTCAAGACAGGTTGCCCCTGGGAGCTCCTCTATGCTGATGACCTTGCCCTAATTGCGGAGTCACTATCAGAACTAGAGGAGAAGTTTCAGGTGTGGAAGCAAGGTCTAGAATTGAAGGGCCTTAGAGTCAACCTAGCTAAAACCAAAATCCTAATAAGTAGGAAGGTAGATAAAACACAAACCCCTTCAGGTAGATGGCCCTGCTCAGTATGTAGAAAAGGAGTAGGTAGTAACTCTATAAGATGTACCCGGTGCAAGCTATGGACACATAAGAGGTGCAGCAACATCAAAGGCAGGTTAACTAGCAAGTTAGTTTTTGTTTGTGGCAGATGTTCAGGTGCAATAAAGACTGCAAACAAACAGGAAACAACTTCTATCTCATTCCAGGGTGAAAAACTAGAGGTAGTCGATAGCTTCCGCTATCTGGGCGACCAAGTTAGTAGTGGGGGTGGGTGCGCTGAAAGTGTAGCTGCTAGAATAAGAATAGCCTGGGCAAAGTTTAGAGAGCTCTTACCCCTGCTGGCGACAAAGGGACTCTCACTCAGAGTAAAAGGCAGACTGTATGACGCATGCGTACGAACAACCATGCTACATGGCAGTGAAACATGGGCTGTAACTGCTGAGGACATACGTAAGCTCGCAAGGAATGAAGCCAGTATGCTCCGTTGGATGTGTAATGTCAATGTGAATACCCGTCAGAGTGTAAGTATCTTGAGAGAAAAGCTGAACATTAGAAGCATCAGTTGTGGCGTGCAAGAGAGACGATTGCGCTGGTATGGACATGTGGTGAGAATGGAGGAGGATAGCTGCGTGAAAAAGTGCCACACCCTAACAGTTGAGGGAACCCGTGGAAGAGGTAGGCCCAGGAAGACCTGGGCTGAGGTGGTGAGGCAAGACCTTCGTACATTGGGCCTCACCGAGGCGATGACTACGGACCGAGACCTTTGGAAATGGGCTGTGCGTGAGAAGACCCGGCAAGCCAAGTAAGATCGTTGCCAGTGCCCCTGGACTGGTTCTTGTGCGGGTGGCACATGAGATGCACCATTTTGAGCGTGGCCGTTGCCAGTACCGCCTGACTGGCTCCTGTAGGATTTTCGAGCGAGATCGTTGCCAGTGCCCCTGGACTGGCTTGTGCGGGTGGCACATAAAAGACACCATTTCGAGCGTGGCCGTTTTCGTGCGGGTGACACGTAAAAGCACCCACTACACTCTCTGAGTGGTTGGCGTTAGGAAGGGCATCCAGCTGTAGAAACTCTGCCAAATCAGACTGGAGCCTGGTGTTGCCATCCGGTTTCACCAGTCCTCAGTCAAATCGTCCAACCCATGCTAGCATGGAAAGCGGACGTTAAACGATGATGATGATGATGATGATATATGTATATATATATATGTATGTATATATATGTATATATATATATATATATGTATATATATATATATATATGTATATATGTATATATATATATATATATATATATATATATATATAT
>NW_028315696.1:0-2874 GCF_046866305.1 Octopus bimaculoides | reverse complement strand
GTAAAAGAAACAAAAGAAATATATATAAATACACACACAAATTACATATATATATATATATATATATTATAATAAAGGGTAAAAATCATTAATGATTTTATCAGTGGGTCAGCATGGAAATAAATTCTTTTTAGATAAATTTTACAAATATTTTAATAATTATACGTATAATTATAATAAGGGATTGACTATAAGCTTCTCCACATGCTAGAAAATTAGTGTATGGAGAGGTTTATAGCCAAAAAACTTTAATTGTGGTAAATAGATTCATTTATTAGTTTTGTTCAATAAATTTATAACATTTACAGAGGTTTTTTTACTTTTTAAATATTATTAACTTACGTTTGTCATAATAATAGTAATATATACTAGTGTTGACAGGGGTAAATTTCACAATTTACGTAAAAGCACCCACTACACTCTCAGAGTGGTTGGCGTTAGGAAGGGCATCCAGCTGTAGAAACTCTGCCAAATCAGATTGGAGCCTGGTGTAGCCACCTGGTCCACCAGTCCTCAGTCAAATCGTCCAACTCATGCTAGCATGGAAAGCAGACATTAAACGATGATGATGTACATCTATATATATGTGTGTATACGCACCACACACACACACTGGAACTCAATGTAATCCAATTCTACAATACAAAGATGATTGACTCAGCATACCAAATGAACTACTGAATGTTACTGATTCCCTTCCCAAGAGAAGCGACCCCAAAAAATATGCAATGGTATGTATATGGACGATCACATAAGACCTAGCTTGCTCCCAACTTTGGAATCGAAAGCTATAGTAACCACCAAACAGGACACCACTACATTGTATCAAAAATGCCACCGTCTCCATCCTGAGTGAGGGCACAGTACTGTAATTGGTAGGGGTTCAAAGGGCACACAACCTTTCAACACTGCCAAACAACCTCAGAGATCTGCAAAAGAGTAGATGTGGATGTTTGCAAATGAACCCATATTGCAGCAGCAAACACAAAGAAGTGCTGCTCTGTATAACTCACTATTCCACCAGAAACAATTTCAGAAAGAAAACTGGGAAGTAAGTGTGAAATGCAAACCACTCACACACGAGGCTATGCCCCAGTATGGCCACAGCTTTTGGTTAAAACTGGCAAAAGCATATGTATAGACACTCACACACACATGGACAGACAGAGAGTAAGTGAGAGGAGACACATGTAGGTACATGAATATATGAATGACCATCATATACTTTCAATTTATTCATTTTACCGACATCTCAGCGGCTGAAGCAGGATTAGAAGAATATCGTCCGATATGCCATGATGTGGGATTGAACACAAAACTAAGGTTTGCAAAGCACTTTTCATATCTTGTCAGGTACCCCCCCCCCCCCTCCACATTCACATACCACAACCACTCACAACCTGTTATACTAGAACACACACAGTTATATAAGACACATGAAAACAATGAATGCTTACATATGTAAATATACTTGTATCAAGAAACATATGTACGTCCCTATCAATACATACTAACAGAATATATAAGTACATACATACACATAGTCATACACAGGCATTCATACCCACACACACTCACACACACTCCCCACCACCACATATATATATATGAATGAATAAATGGATGGATGGATGGATGTACATAATGGTATGCCTATATGTGGTTGTGAAGGATTTCGTTTTCAGTTCCACAGAGGAGCAACTTGTGAATGTGTTTCCTGCCAATAGTACTGGGCTTACAAAGACATTTTGCACAAATTTGCAAGATAATGTGTGTGTGTGTGTGTGTGTGTGTGTGTGTGTGTGTGTGTGTGTGTGTGTGTGTGTGTGTGTGCATGCTCACAGACACACACATATACAGGGAGTCCATAAATTATCCTTAGAACTTCCACAATTTATCGTTTAGATGAGTTGCGTGTAACAAATGGAGCCCATGTGGAAATGTGCTTATGTTTCTAATAAAACTTTGGCCATGTTTTCCAATAAACACTCATGAGCTATCCTTATTTTCCAGTTTAATTGAAAAGGTAATTTATGAACACCTTCCGTGTATGTATGTATGTATGTATGTACACACACACACACAGAGTCACAGACGACTACAAATGTAACTGTACACATGTATAAATTAATATGAATAAATATATCTATATCTATATATATATATATATATTTAAACATATACATTATTCAGAATGAGAAAAGAGGAAATCATGATGGTCCTCTGGAGGACATGTCTCCTCATTCACTTAGATGACTGCTCCCAACTATGGTCACCACGCTGTATAAAATTAGGGGCAGAACTAAAAGCAATCTAGCTTAGTTCCACATATTAATGCAACGTGTCAGCTACAGAGAAGGGCTAAGAAAATTAAGACTTTACTCCCTAGAATGGTAGCAGGAAAGATATGCAGTGGTATACATCTGGAGAATCCTGAATTTGCTAACAGCAGAACAGGGCACCATGCATGGTGCCAAAGTTCCAACCATCACCATCAAGATACAAGACCAGATACGTAAACAGCTTGGGTTTCAAGAGTCGACAGTTCTTCAAAAACCTTAGAAAAAACCCGAGAGACCTGCGTGGTGCGGATGTTGGTGTCTTCAAAACGAAACTGGATTTCCTTCTCTCAAGGATACCAGATGAGCCAACCTCACAGTATGTAATGCCAGAAAGGGTAGCAGCATCAAACTCCCTCATTCACCAAATGCCACATATCAAAAGAGGTCTTAAGTAGAGAAAGTGTAGCAAAAAGCTAACAGTGGTGCCCAAGCATGGCCACAACTCTCAAGCTGAAACTAGTTAACGAGTATTGGTATACACACACGCACACACGCACACACACACACACACACAAGTATGAGTGTATATACG
>NW_028315693.1:0-2922 GCF_046866305.1 Octopus bimaculoides | reverse complement strand
GTTCATCTCTGTGTCAGACAGGTTGTGTGAATCTCTACTACAAATTAAAATCTTCAGTAACACCAACAACCCATATACATCTAATTCAAATTTCATCTCAAAATTCAAAAGAACATAATTGGCTGGAGTAAAAGTTGAAGAAACTTTCATTTCCATAATAAAAATCTTGAATGCTGCCAAATTTCATAGTTTTTAAGATATAGCTTTAACAATAATTTCACTCTCAGTACACTTACAAGTTTAAGTTTGAGACTAAGCCAACATATTCTATATGTTTGGGAAAGATAATTGCATTTATTTACGCATCAATTTCACCATGCATGCATGAGTAGAACCAGTTTCATTTGACAAGCCATTTCCAGACATCTTAGTCCTAACAGACTTCTTGTGATATCAGTATTACACTGACTTCCAACCAAATGGTTGATTTTATAGCTAGCTTTTATTTCACTTCTGAAATCAAGATATGCCGATACACAAATTTTAAATAATTTACTCTCATTAAACTTCATGTATTAACACTAGCTTTTATCACCTGGTTGCATTATATTTGATGGTTATGATTTTTAAAATGTCCTCTACATAAATTCAATGTCATTCTGCATTGCTATTTTACATTTACATAATCATCCATAACCTCATTATATTCTATGCAACACTTGATTCCTGTACAATTAAGCTCTGCAGCCATGCACAGTTTAACACACACACACACACACACTCAATGTTCAGAATTGTTTATCCAATATTGATACCAATTATTAATCAATGAGAATTAAGAAAATTATTTCAATTAATCCACTTTATGAAAATGTGTAATTTGCAACTGATATTTTAACATACACAACGATAAACTGCAACAAGAGAATAGACAATACAAATGTTAAAAAAATTAATAATTTATATGAAAATCAGTAAAAGCATTTTTGAACACATAATGTTTATTATTAAAGTTAAAAGGGAAAAAAGCATATCCATGTATTTCAACATCATCATATTAAACATCCTTCTTCCATTATGTAATTCTCGTGATTTGGTGTATATTAATCTCACACTCAAGAAAAACAGTAACTTTCTTTTATGTTCTGAATTCAAATTCAGTTGAGGTCAATTTGCTTTTCATTCTTTTGGGGTCAGTAAAATAAGTACCGGTTGAACACTGGAGTTCAATGTAGTCAACTTGCCCACTCCCCTTGAAATTGCAGGCCTTACACCAAAAATAGAAAGAATAAGAATAGCCTGGGCAAAGTTTAGAGAGCTCTTACCCCTGCTGGCGACAAAGGGACTCTCACTCAGAGTAAAAGGCAGACTGTATGACGCATGCGTACGAACAACCATGCTACATGGCAGTGAAACATGGGCTGTAACTGCTGAGGACAGTACGTAAGCTCGCAAGGAATGAAGCCAGTATGCTCCGTTGGATGTGTAATGTCAATGTGAATACCCGTCAGAGTGTAAGTATCTTGAGAGAAAAGCTGAACATTAGAAGCATCAGTTGTGGCGTGCAAGAGAGACGATTGCGCTGGTATGGACATGTGGTGAGAATGGAGGAGGATAGCTGCGTGAAAAAGTGCCACACCCTAACAGTTGAGGGAACCCGTGGAAGAGGTAGGCCCAGGAAGACCTGGGCTGAGGTGGTGAGGCAAGACCTTCGTACATTGGGCCTCACCGAGGCGATGACTACGGACCGAGACCTTTGGAAATGGGCTGTGCGTGAGAAGACCCGGCAAGCCAAGTAAGATCGTTGCCAGTGCCCCTGGACTGGTTCTTGTGCGGGTGGCACATGAGATGCACCATTTTGAGCGTGGCCGTTGCCAGTACCGCCTGACTGGCTCCTGTAGGATTTTCGAGCGAGATCGTTGCCAGTGCCCCTGGACTGGCTTGTGCGGGTGGCACATAAAAGACACCATTTCGAGCGTGGCCGTTTTCGTGCGGGTGACACGTAAAAGCACCCACTACACTCTCTGAGTGGTTGGCGTTAGGAAGGGCATCCAGCTGTAGAAACTCTGCCAAATCAGACTGGAGCCTGGTGTTGCCATCCGGTTTCACCAGTCCTCAGTCAAATCGTCCAACCCATGCTAGCATGGAAAGCGGACGTTAAACGATGATGATGATGATGTATATATATATATATGTATATATATATATATATGTATATATATATATATATATATATATATGTATATATATATAGGTATATGTATATAGGTATATATATATATGTATATAGGTATATATATATGTATATAGGTATATATATATGTATATAGGTATATATATATATGTATATAGGTATATATATATGTATATAGGTATATATATATATGTATATAGGTATATATATATATGTATATAGGTATATATATATATGTATATAGGTATATATATATATGTATATAGGTATATATATAGGTATAGTATATATAGTATATATATGTATATAGGTATATATATATATATGTATATATATATGTATATAGGTATATATATATATATGTATATATATATGTATATAGGTATATATATATATATGTATATATATATGTATATAGGTATATATATATATATGTATATATATATATATGTATATTAGGTATATATATATGTATATATATATGTATATATATATGTATATATATATGTATATATATATATGTATATATATATGTATATATATATGTATATATAGATGTATATATATATGTATATATATATGTATATATATATGTATATTATATATGTATATATATATATGTATATATATATATGTATATATATATGTATATATATATGTATATATATATGTATATATATATGTATATATATATGTATATATTATATAGTATATATATATGTATATATATATGTATATATATATATGTATATATATATGTATATATATATGTATATATGAATATATGT
>NW_028315689.1:0-2988 GCF_046866305.1 Octopus bimaculoides | reverse complement strand
TATATATAGCTATATATATATATATATATATAGCTATATATATATATATATATATAGCTATATATATATATATATATATATATAAATATGTATATAGCTATATATATATATTATATATATATATATATATATATATATATATATATATGTATATAGCTATATATATATATATATATATATATATATATGTATATAGCTATATATATATATATATATATATATATATATGTATATAGCTATATATATATATATATATGTATATAGCTATATATATATATATATATATATATATGTATATAGCTATATATATATATATATATATATATATATATGTATATAGCTATATATATATATATATATGTATATAGCTATATATAGATATATATATATATGTATATAGCTATATATATATATATGTATATAGCTATATATATATATATATATATATATATATATGTATATAGCTATATATATATATATATATATGTATATAGCTATATATATATATATATATATGTATATAGCTATATATATATATATGTATATAGCTATATATATATATATATATATGTATATAGCTATATATATATATATATATATATATATGTATATAGCTATATATATATATATATATATATGTATATAGCTATATATATATATATATATATATATATGTATATAGCTATATATATATATATATATATGTATATAGCTATATATATATATATATATATATATGTATATAGCTACATATATATATATATATATGTATATAGCTATATATATATATATATATATATATGTATATAGCTATATATATATATATGTATGTATATAGCTATATATATATATATATATATGTATATAGCTATATATATATATATATATATATATATACATATATATATATATATGTATATAGCTATATATAGCTATATATATATATATATATATATGTATATAGCTATATATATATATATATATATATGTATATAGCTATATATATATATATATATATATATATGTATATAGCTATATATATATATATATGTATATAGCTATATATATATATATAGAGCTATATATATATATATATATATATATATATATGTATATCATCATCATCATCGTTTAACGTCCGCTTTCCATGCTAGCATGGGTTGGACGATTTGACTGAGGACTGGTGAAACCGGATGGCAACACCAGGCTCCAGTCTGATTTGGCAGAGTTTCTACAGCTGGATGCCCTTCCTAACGCCAACCACTCAGAGAGTGTAGTGGGTGCTTTTACGTGTCACCCGCACGAAAACGGCCACGCTCGAAATGGTGTCTTTTATGTGCCACCCGCACAAGCCAGTCCAGGGGCACTGGCAACGATCTCGCTCGAAAATCCTACAGGAGCCAGTCAGGCGGTACTGGCAACGGCCACGCTCAAAATGGTGCATCTCATGTGCCACCCGCACAAGAACCAGTCCAGGGGCACTGGCAACGATCTTACTTGGCTTGCCGGGTCTTCTCACGCACAGCCCATTTCCAAAGGTCTCGGTCCGTAGTCATCGCCTCGGTGAGGCCCAATGTACGAAGGTCTTGCCTCACCACCTCAGCCCAGGTCTTCCTGGGCCTACCTCTTCCACGGGTTCCCTCAACTGTTAGGGTGTGGCACTTTTTCACGCAGCTATCCTCCTCCATTCTCACCACATGTCCATACCAGCGCAATCGTCTCTCTTGCACGCCACAACTGATGCTTCTAATGTTCAGCTTTTCTCTCAAGATACTTACACTCTGACGGGTATTCACATTGACATTACACATCCAACGGAGCATACTGGCTTCATTCCTTGCGAGCTTACGTATGTCCTCAGCAGTTACAGCCCATGTTTCACTGCCATGTAGCATGGTTGTTCGTACGCATGCGTCATATATATATATATGTATATAGCTATATATATATATATATATATATATATGTATATAGCTATATATATATATATATATATATATGTATATAGCTATATATATATATATATATATATATATATATATATATATATATATATATATATATATATATATATGTTTAGAGCTATATATTTATATATGTATAGAGCTATATATTTATATATGTATAGAGCTATATATATATATATGTATATAGCTATATATATATATATATGTATATAGCTATATATATATATATATATATATATATATATATATTTATATATGTATATAGCTATATCTATATATATATATATATATATATATATATATATATATATATATATATATATATATATATTATATATGTATATAGCTATATCTATATATATATATATATATATATATATATATATTTATATATGTATATAGCTATATCTATATATATAATATATTTATTTATATATATGTGTGCACATATCTATAACCATACATGCATACACACATGCATGCACATATATATACATATATATATGCTTTTCTCCTTCTTTCTCCCTTTCCTTCTTTTCTCCTTTCTCTCACTCTCTCTCCCTCACTCTGTCTCTCCCTCACTCTCACTCTCTTAGTCTCTCCTTATCTCTTTCTTTCTCTCTCCCTCTCAACATATATATATATACATATTAAAATGCATCATATATACAAATATATGTGTATACATACACACACATATATATATATATATTACAACATACATTTATATACATACATATATAATGTACGTATATATACATATATATATATATATATACATACACACATAATGCATACATATATATAACATATATAATATGCATTATAGATATTATTTATACATATACATAAACTCTCTCTCTCTCAATATATTGGGTCATCCCATAAATAATGTGGTTTTTTATACACATACATACAAATACCTGTCAGTCTTTTCCAAATACGATCGACAGTCAAACATTTCTTCCCTACAAACTGTGACCAACACCAGGTACGTTCTACGTTGCAGTAGAACAGTCGA
>NW_028315688.1:0-3000 GCF_046866305.1 Octopus bimaculoides | reverse complement strand
ACGAACGAACGTATGTACGAACGAACATATGAACGAACGTACGTACGTAAAGAGGAACAAACGTACGGACAAAAGAACGAAGGAACGTACGTATGAACGAACGAACGTAATGAAGGTACAAACGTACGTACGAACGAACGTACGTGCGAACGAACAAAAAAAACGAACGCACGTAAGTACGAACGAACGAATGTATGTACGTACGAACGAACAAACGTACGTACGAACGAACGAACGTAATGTAGGATCAAACGTACGTACGAACGAACGTACGTGTGAACGAACAAAAAAACGAACGCACGTACGTACTAACGAACGTACGTACGAACGAAGAAAAGAACGTACGTACGAACGAAGGAACGAATGTACGAACGAACGAACGTACGTACGTACGAACAAACGAAGGAACGAATGTACAAACGAACGAACGTACGTGCGTACGAACAAACGAATGAAAGAACGTACGAACGAACAAACGTACGTACGTACGAACGAACGTAATGAAGGAACAAACGTACGTACGAACGAACGTACGTGTGAACGAACGAAAAAACGAACGCACGTACGTATTACGAACGAACGTACGAACGAAGGAAAGAACGTACGTACGAACGAAGGAACGAATGTACGAACGAACGAACGTACGTACGTACGAACAAACGAAGGAACGAATGTACGAACGTACGTGCGTACGAACAAACGAATGAAAGAACGTACGAACGAACGAACGTATGTACGAAAGAACAAAAGAACGAACGAGCAAGTGAACAATTGAACGAACGAACTTACATAAGAAAGAATAAACTTACGTACATACGTATGTACGAACGAACGATAGTACGTACGTACGAACGAAGGAACGTATGAAGGAAATAACGTACAAACGAACGTACGAACATACGTGAGAACAAACGAAAGAACGAACGAACGAACGTATGTACGAACGAACATATGAACGAACGTACGCACGAACGTACGTACGTACAGAGGAACAAACGTACGGACAAAAGAACGAAGGAACGTACGTATGAACGAACGAACGTAATGAAGGTACAAACGTACGTACGAACGAACGTACGTGCGAACGAACAAAAATACGAACGCACGTAAGTACGAACGAACGAATGTATGTACGTACGAACGAACAAACGTACGTACGAACGAACGAACGTAATGACGGAACAAACGTACGTACGAACGAACGTACGTGTGAACGAACAAAAAAACGAACGCACATACGTACTAAAGAACGTACGTACGAACGAGGGAAAGAACTACGTACGACCGAACGAACGAATGTACGAAAGAACGAACGTACATACGTACGTACGAACAAACGAAAGAACGAATGTACAAACGAACGAACGTACGTGCGTACGAACAAAAGAATGAAAGAACGTACGAACGAACAAACGTACGTACGAACGAACGAACGAACGTAATGAAGGAACAAACGTACGTACGAACGAACGTACGTGTGAACGAACAAAAAAACGAACGCACGTACGTACTAACGAACGAACGAACGAACGAAGGAAAGAACGTACGTACGAACGAAGGAACGAATGTACGAACGAACGAACGTACGTACGTACGAACAAACGAAGGAACGAACGTACGTGCGTACGTACAAACGAATGAAAGAACGTACGAACGAACGAACGTATGTACGAAAGAACAAAAGAACGAACGAGCAAGTGAACAATTGAACGAACGAACTTACGTAAGAAAGAATAAACTTACGTACATACGTATATACGAACGAACGATAGTACGTACGTACGAGCGATAGTACGTACGTACGAACGAAGGAACGTACGAAGGAAATAACGTACAAACGAACGTACGAACATACGTGAGAACAAACGAAAGAACGAACGAACGTATGTACGAACGAACATACGAACGAACGTACGTACGTACGTAGAGGAACAAACGTACGGACAAAAGTACGAAGGAACGTACGTATGAACGAACGAACGTAATGAAGGAACAAACGTACGTACGAACGAACGTATGTGCGAACGAACAAAAAAACGAACGCACGTAAGTACGAACCAACGAATGTATGTACGTACGAACGAACGAACGTAATGAAGGAACAAACGTACGTACGACCGAACGTACGTGCGAACGAACAAAAAAACGAACGCACGTACGTACTAACGAACGTACGTAAGTACGAACGAACGAACGTACGAACGAAGGAAAGAACGTACGTACGAACGAAGGAACGAATGTACGAACGAACGAACGAACGTACGTACGAACAAACGAAGGAACGAATGTACGAACGTACGTGCGTATGAACAAACGAATGAAAGAACGAACGAACGAACGAACGTATGTACGAAAGAAGAAAAGAACGAACGAGCAAGTGAACAATTGAACGAACGAACTTACGTAAGAAAGAATAAACTTACGTACATACGTACGTACGTACGAACGATAGTACGTACGTACGAACGATAGTACGTACGTACGAACGAAGTAACGTACGAAGGAAATAACGTACAAACGAATGTACCAACATACGTGAGAACAAACGAAAGAACGAACGAACGAACGTATGTACGAACGAACATATGAACGAACGTACGTACGTAAAGAGGAACAAACGTACGGACAAAAGAACGAAGGAACGTACGTATGAACGAACGAACGTAATGAAGGTACAAACGTACGTACGAACGAACGTACGTGCGAACGAACAAAAAAAACGAACGCACGTAAGTACGAACGAACGAATGTATGTACGTACGAACGAACAAACGTACGTACGAACGAACGAACGTAATGTAGGATCAAACGTACGTACGAACGAACGTACGTGTGAACGAACAAAAAAACGAACGCACGTACGTACTAACGAACGTACGTACGAACGAAGAAAAGAACGTACGTACGAACGAAGGAACGAATGTACGAACGAACGAACGTACGTACGTACGAACAAACGAAGGAACGAATGTACAAACGAACGAACGTACGTGCGTACGA
>NW_028315687.1:0-3000 GCF_046866305.1 Octopus bimaculoides | reverse complement strand
GTAATTCGATTACAAAGTGAGCTCAATGTGACGTATTCAATGAAAGATTTTAAAAAGCGAAGTTAAGTCATTTAATGAGTTACATTTACAGCAGTGACCTTGTTGAAGCTATGCCAGAACTCTTTAATCTGTGCAAGTTGATTTTGACAATTCCGTCTACCACTGCTTCTGTAGAGCGATCCTTTTCTGCATTAAGTAAAATCAAAACATACCAAAGAAATGCGACAGGAGAAAGAAGACTGTCTGGGTTAGCACTAATGTCAATTGAAAAAGATTTATTACAACAATTGATGAAAAGAGAAGATTTCTATGAAAATGTGATAGATATATTTGCCCAGGAAGATCGAAGAATTGAATTAATTTATAAATGAGGTAAATAACATTTTAGAACCTTAAAAAAAAATTAAAATATTAAAGGGCATATATTACAGGTTTTGGTTAGTGTTTGTTATAATGTAAGGTTCGACCATCTTACATCAGTATTGTTTGGCAGGAGAAATGGTTCGACTTCTTCGTCACGCCTAACCTACATAGGTTTTCCTTTCTGTGCTGCTGGGTGTAGTCTATTTACGGCCATAAATGTCTTGTTTCAATCTCAGAGATGTTGACTTCTGCCACAACAGTTTTGGAGGGCTTTTTATAATGTTGAATTTTCACTGTCTTTCATTGTGTGTGTATTCATGTATATGAGTGTATTTTCAATGTGTGTGTGTGAGACGTAGTCTTTTAATATACAGAGTTCAGTAAGTCTCAGAACAGTCTGCTTGAGTATCGATAATTTTCCCAGAATTGACAAGTAGCATGATAAAACACCTGACTTGTCTTCCAGGGCGTAACGACCTTAAAGCATGGCCATATAATGTAACTAAATGTGTTCAATTAATTAAATCATTTCAATTTGATTCAGCTCAACCAATAGGTATAGGGGCTAATGCAGAATCGCACCCCTTTGAAAAACGAATTTTGTGAAAAAAATTTTTCTGATTCCTACCTTTAACAGAGATTCCGAATATGCAAAAATATTAACAGAATCCAATTTCATCTTTATTACATTTCACTTATGATTTTTAGACTTTTTAAGGGAGAGTGAGGATGGGAAAGTACTGACGTTTCGAAGAGAGAGAAAAATACAAACAATACACTTATTTCAGGCTCATCTTTACAGAGCCATTTTTTATTCCCTGCTTATTCTAGGTCATACGAGGGTGATTGCATATTCAGAATCTCCCATATGTAAATTGTAGGAATACGAAAATTTATTTACTGAAAAATTGCCGTGGGGGGGGGGGGAGAAATTCATTGCATGTCCAACCCCGAAAGTCACCCCACGCCACTGATATATATATATATATATATATATATATATATATATATATATATATATATATATATATATACATATGAGTTGTAGCAGTATATGGCTGAGTATGAAACAGGTACAAAAATCAGTTTCAATATTATAACGCCGGGTAAAATGCTTCGCGGCATTTCGTCCGTCGTTGCGCTCTGATTTCAAAATCCGTCGAGATAGACTTTGCCTTTGATTTCTCCGGGGACAATAAAACAGGTAGCAGTTGAACACTGCGGTCGATGTTATCGTCGATTTAGCTCTCCTTAAAATTGCTGGCCCTGTGCCAAAAATTGAAAACAGTGTTATAACGTGGTTTCATATTTGTTAATTCTCTCTATTGCTTGATAGAAGAAGAAAAAAAAAAGATATTTACTCTCTCGTTACTGTTCTACTCTGAGAGCAAATTTCTACCTCCCCGAGGTCAAGGAATCGAGGATACACGCAGTCAAATGTACACACACACACATACAAACACGCGCGCGCGCATCCACGCACGCACAAATACACAAACAGAAACACAAACACAAAGGCACAAATGCTCGCATCTCCCTTTTGTCACTCTTATATGTGTGTATGTATATGCATATGTATACACTCACACACATATACGCACGCGCGCACACACGCATATATATATATATATATACATATATATATGTATGTATGTATATGTATATATATAAATATATATATATATATATATATATATATATATATATATATATATATATATATATATATGTGTGTGTGTGTGTGTGTGTATGTGTGTGTGTGTGTATGTGTGTGTGTGTGTGTGTGTGTGTGTGTGTGTGTGTGTGTATGTGTGTGTGTGTGTGTGTATGTGTGTGTGTGTGTGTGTGTGTGTGTGTGTGTGTGTGTGTGTGTGTGTATTCGATGTCACATATTGTTCATGTGGTTGTCTTTCTCTGTAACACGATTTAGCAAGAGTGCTTGTTTATTTACGTTGGAACAATTTAGCAATGTAGCCAAGCAGAATTCGATAGAATAAGTGAAAGACATTAAGAAATATGTAATGAGTTCGATCTGGTCGACGAAACCCTTCATGGCGGGGCTGAGCTATATAAAATGCTGTGCGTATGTGTATGTGCGGGTGTTTGAGTGCATGTGTTTGTAAGTATATATGAGCTTTACGTTGTCACTCATAAAAAGTAATTATCTCTCTTCCTTACATCCATGACGCCCACAAAGCTGCACACTAAGAGACTATTTCTCACAACCTGGTCTATAGTGTTTGTATCGTTAAGTAATCCGATATCTTTGATAGGTTTCAGGTGAATGTCTATCCCACGTGTTTGATTAATTCCAGATGAACGTATTTCTAATAATATTTTTTGCCAATACGTCTACAACAACTGCTCAAACTCAAAGCAAAGATATATATGGCTGTGCCATAATGATTTAATATGTACGCCACGTTAGTACCAATTTATAAGTATGTATGTATGTATGTATGTATGTATGTATGTATGTATGTATGTGTGTGTGTATGTATGTATGTGTGTATGTGTGTGTGTATGTGTGTGTATATATGTATGTATGTATGCATGCATGTATGTATGTATGTAGGTATGTATGTATGTGAGTGTGTATGCGTGTGTATGTATGTGTGTGTATGTATATATGTATGT
>NW_028315686.1:0-3000 GCF_046866305.1 Octopus bimaculoides | reverse complement strand
ATTCTCCCAAAGAGCCTGAGGAATCTGCACAAAGTACATGTAGGAGTTTTTAAATCAAACCTAGACCTCTTCCTATCGAGAGTCCCAGATGAACCTACCTCGCGGCAGGAGGTGCAAATGAGGGTTGCTAAATCAGACTCCATTCTTCACCAAGTGCCACATATTGTAAGAGGCTCCCTGTAATAACAGTGTAGCAACACGGTGGTGCATCAGCATGGCCGCAGCTCTGAGCTGAAACTTTAAAAAAAAAAAAATTTTCTTTTTTTTAAATATATATATATATATATATATATATATATATATATATATATGTATATACACATAATACACACACACACACACACATATATATATATATATATATATATATATATATATATATATATACATATATATATATATATATATATATATATATATATATATATATATATATATATATATATATATACATATATATATATATATATATATGTATATACATATGTATATATATATATATAATACACACACGCATTTAAACCTTTATATTGAACACTCAATATTTCATCTATTCAATAAGACATATTCCATATATTCAATAAGACATTCAATACTTTATTTCATTGTACCATCCATTATATTATATATTGTATATTCCATATTCTATATTCAACATTAATTTTACAAGAATATAAATAAAACATAAAAACAGACAGAGTTGGAACTCTTTTAAACAAAATAATATATATATATATGTGTGTATATACATATATATGCATATATATATATATATATATATATATATATATATATATATATATATATATATATATATATATATATATATATATATATATGTATATATATATAATACACACACACATATATATATATATATATATATATATATATATGTATATATATATAATACACACATATATATATATATATATATATATATATATATATATAGCTAATCCACTAAAAAGGCTTTGGTGAGCCTAGGGTTGTAATAGAAGACACTTGTGTGACATGCCATATAGTGGGATTGAACCTGAACCAATATACTTGTGAAGCAAACTTCTCAACTGCACAGCTACTCCTCCTGCACCTCTCACAACCGCATCTGCATCTATTGTATTGTAAATGTATCTTTTCAACTTACCAAAATTCTTTACAAGATATCAGGGTGTAATTTGAGAGGGAGTTAACTGCTCTTTCTAGCAGGTTGAGTGACCATGTGGAGGTATTCTTCTTGTGAGTCTCATTTCTGTTCTTCTTCTTCTAGTTAAAGCACTTTTATTTCTTTCTTCTGATGCCAAGTGTGGCTAATAATGCATTTCTTTGATAGCACTGGTTGCACTTTCTTCCTATATCATATAATATTCTAATCATCATCATCATCATCATCTTTCATCATCATCATCATCATCATCATCTTTCATCATCATCATCATCATCATCATCATCAGCAGCAGCATGTTCATCTTCTGCCTTTTCTATTTTTACAATTTTTTTTTTTTTTTTATTTAAAATAAATTTTTTTAAGCGTATCAGGAATTCACTGAAAAGGAAAAATATTCTTTTGTAAGTTTCTAAGAAAAAGCACAATGCGATGACAGATTTACTTCTTTCATCTATAACCCAAACCAAAACCACCTCCATTTTCTGTGACTGATGTCTAGTGTGTGTAAAGCTTTGCTTTTTTCTTTTTTTTTTTTAATTTTAATTTTTATTTTTTTGCTATTGTGATTACTATATGTGTGCAAAACTGAAAACGAATTTTCATGACAGGTCTGAATATTTGACAAACTACAAAACTGCAAAACTTCTGCTTAAGCTGACTAATAATAATAATGACAACAACAATGGTACCATACATTATTGTTTTGTCTGAATGCAAGTATAAAACCCAAAACAGAGAAATAAAGCAATTTTAAACCAAAAAAAAAAATCTTTAACAAGAATCTAAAAAAAAGCTTTAAAAAATTAGAAAACTTTTTCCTAGAATGACAGTTTTGAGATTTAATTAAACAAAGTTATTGCTGGTTTTCATTTCATAAGTTTATTTTCTGTCATACACACACACACACACACATGCATGCACGCACGTATGCACGTGCATGCGCACACACACACACATATACACATATATACGTATGTGCATGTGGGTGTATATACATATTTACATATATGCAAATATACATGTGTATGTGTTTCCATTTTATAGAAATGTTCAATTATTATTATTATTATTATTATTATTATTATTATTATTATTACTATTATTACTATTATTATTATTATTATATTGTAGCTTTGAGCTGCTGACACAATTTTGCCTTCATATTCTATTGTTAAATGAATATGTTCATTCATTCTGAAAATAGACAATGCTAAGCTGAACACATCATGAGTTCCACATGAAACTCTAATATTTCAGATAAAAACTATCTTCTGTCTAAAATTGCCATTGTTGATGGTTTTGTTTTTCTATGTGTTTAATTTATTTTGTTTATTAATTTCCCCTCTTTAATCAATGCCTAACTCCCACATGTGTTCATGTAAAGAAGCTTAGGAAAAAAGAAAACCATCATTATTATAAAGGGTTCTGACAGGGTTTCTAATTAGATCTATTGTGTGTCTAGGGATGTTTATAGTCTTTTATTCTTTTACTTGTTTCACTCATTTGACTGCGGCCATGCTGGAGCATTGCCTTGAAGGGTTTTAGTCAAGCAAATTGACCCCCCCCCCAGGACTTATTTTTTAAGCCTAGTACTTATGCTATTGGTCTCTTTTGCCAATCTGCTAAGTCATGGTGACGTAAACACACTGACACTGGTTGACAAGTGGTGAGGGGAGGGGATAAACACAGACCCAATGACACACACACACATATAAACAGGGCTTCTTTTAGTTTCTTATTTCTTTACTGTCCCCAGGGGGCTAAACACAGAGGGGACAAACAAGGACAGACAAAGGGATTAAGTCGATTACACCGACCCCAGTACGTAACTG
>NW_028315680.1:0-3227 GCF_046866305.1 Octopus bimaculoides | reverse complement strand
TTTCAACGATGCGTACTGCCTTAATTCTTCGAAACGCCTGTGTTTTAATGGTCGCAGCTGATGAAGGAGATGTTTCTATGTCGCTTGTTTGTTTGTTGTACCATGTTTATCATTTTGTCCATGTTCTTTTGCCACGTCAGATGAAGGTATGTACATACATGTATATATATATGCATATACTCATATATTGTTTATATATATATGGATATCTATCTATATATATATATATGGATATCTATATATATATATATATGGATATCTGGATCTTTTTTAAAACGGGGCCACATTTTTCATTAACGAAACACTTTGAAACTTGGAACACTGGTAGAATGTGTCATATAAAACATCTTTTTCTCTTAGTCTTCTTAAAAAAAAAAGAAATCCATAAATTATTCCATGTTAAAGTTGTCGTATTTCTGTAATTTCAACCAATCACTGACGTCCATTCAGCCGGTATACATTAAGCGCCGACTACATAAACAAACGATTCTGAAACAATTAACCCTAACCCTAACCCTAACTCTAACCCTAACCCTAACCCTAGGGTTAGGGTTAGGGTTAAAGCAAATTTAAAGTGAAAAAAGCAAATAAAACGAAGAATCATTTGTTTATGTAGTCGGCACTTAATGTATATCGGCTGAATGGACGTCAGTGATTGGTTGAAATTATCGAAATAAGACAATTTTTTACATGAAATAAATTCGAATACAAAAATATTTTTCTGTTCTATAACACAAAATAGATAAGTATACGAAGTTTGAAAGTCTTTCGGTACCAAAAACACTACGTAAAACATTAATGAAAAATGTGGCCCCCGTTTTAAAAAAGATCAGGATATCTATATATCTATATATATATATATCTATATATATATATATATATATATATATATATATATATATATATATATATATATATATATATCATTCCAGGGTGAAAAACTAGAGGTAGTTCATAGCTTCCGCTGTCTCGGCAACCAAGTTAGTAGTGGGGGTGGGTGCGCTGAAAGTGTAGCTGCTAGAATAAGAATAGCCTGGGCAAAGTTTAGAGAGCTCTTACCCCTGCTGGCGACAAAGGGACTCTCACACAGAGTAAAAGGCAGACTGTATGACGCATGCGTACGAACAGCCATGCTACATGGCAGTGAAACATGGGCTGTAACTGCTGAGGACATACGTAAGCTCGCAAGGAATGAAGCCAGTATGCTCCGTTGGATGTGTAATGTCAATGTGAATACCCGTCAGAGTGTAAGTATCTTGAGAGAAAAGCTGAACATTAGAAGCATCAGTTGTGGTGTGCAAGAGAGTCGATTGCGCTGGTATGGACATGTGGTGAGAATGGATGAGGATAGCTGCGTGAAAAAGTGCCACACCCTAACAGTTGAGGGAACCCGTGGAAGAGGTAGGCCCAGGAAGACCTGGGCTGAGGTGGTGAGGCAAGACCTTCGTACATTGGGCCTCACCGAGGCGATGACTACTGACCGAGACCTTTGGAAATGTGCTGTGCGTAAGAAGACCCGGCAAGCCAAGCAAGATCGTTGCCAGTGCCCCTGGACTGGCTCTTGTGCGGGTGGCACATGAGATGCACCATTTTGAGCGTGGCCGTTGCCAGTACCGCCTGACTGGCTCCCGTAGGATTTTCGAGTGAGATCGTTGCCAGTGCCCCTGGACTGGCTTGTGCGGGTGGCACATAAAAGACACCATTTCGAGCGTGGCCGTTTTCGTGCGGGTGACACGTAAAAGCACCCACTACACTCTCTGAGTGGTTGGCGTTAGGAAGGGCATCCAGCTGTAGAAACTCTGCCAAATTAGATTGGAGCCTGGTGTTGCCATCCGGTTTCACCAGTCCTCAGTCAAATCATCCAACCCATGCTAGCATGGAAAGCGGACGTTAAGCGATGATGATGATGATGATGATGATGATATATATATATATAATGGAAGAATAATTGTGTAGAATATACATGTATATTTTGCTTGGTAGAGGCTGGGGGTCATCTCAGGTTAGTGGTCTCAGAGAGGTCATCATGCATAGAGCCAACCGGGTCCACTGATGCCTTCCATCCCTGACAACCGTGTACTAGCACCAACTAATGCAGGGTTTGCAATGGGACCCCTTCCAGCCTGTAGCAGTTGTGTCAAATGAGAGCAAGGACCTGGTAGACTCCCTGCCAGGAAGAAGAAGACAGTGTGTCGATGTCTGTTTATATCTACACATATTTGTATGTGTGTGTGTGTGTGTGTGTACATATCTATGTGTTGTATCTCTGTATTCATAATAATATCATTGTTGCTGTTCCATTGCTAGGTGAGGGCCACCGAGCTGTGTGTTCTGTACGAGAAGGAGAAACTCCACTCCTACCAACCTCCACGGTCTTGGAGTGAAGCAGCCATTGTGGAGAATAACGTGAGAGGTAGGTATAGGGTCTGATCCAGTCAGATATTTCATCAAAGACGTTCCAGCTGTGACCATCCCATCTTTTATTCAGGCATAGTGCATCTAGGACTACACTATCTAATGTTTAATATAGTAGTTAGTATAAGTGGCTATTGTTGTTGTTGTTTAGTCCTCGGTGACGATTGTCAGGGTCGATAAAATAAAAGACCAGTCAAGAACTGGGTTCGCTATAATCAAGTCATCCCCCCCATCTTCCATAAGCTGCCCTTGTAAGTAAAATGGGAAAATATTATTATTGTTATTATTATTAAGGTGGCAACATCATTAGCATGATGTACGAAATGCTTTGCGGTATTTTGTCCATCGCAACACATTCTGAGTTCAAATTCTGCTGAGGTCGACTTTGTCTTTCATCCTTTCGGGATTGATGAATTAAGTACCAGTAATACACTGGATCAGTGTAATTGACTAGTCCCCTGCCCCAAAATTTCAGGCCTTGTGTCTTTAGTAATAAGGATTATTATTATTATTATTATCGTTATTATTCAGCTCACAACTTACATTTTGTACAGCGATTGGTACCAAGAATCCCCTAAAAAATCTCCCTCGCTTTCACCATTATATTATTATTATTATTATTATTATTGTTTTTCTTATTTCTGTCCACAGAGAGCTGCAACCTGGAATCTACATTTTATCGATCCATTGACGTCCGCAGCAAAGACTTACGGGAGACTCTGCTGTCTGCTAGTAAATCTCTACACCAAGGCAAGCCCTCAGGCTGGGATTCCAACCATGATGACCACCACCAATTGGCTGAAACTGTAAAG
>NW_028315676.1:0-3562 GCF_046866305.1 Octopus bimaculoides | reverse complement strand
TAAAAAATTGTATCTTCAGGTAATAATTATCTATTGATAGATGTGCAGAAATTGAAAGCATAAAAAAATTATAGAACATAAGTTTGAAAAACTGCTAAAGAATTATGCTTAAAGAAAAATTATAAAAATATGAAAAATGAAGAAATGGCTGTTTTTTTTTTCTTCTTTTAAAACTTTGGATAATACTAAACTGTTGTTTTATGGAATTTGTATTATTTGAATGAGATAGGCAAGCTTGATTTTAGGTATGATAGAATCTAATATGGTTTTACTGGTGACACCCTAAATCTCTTTTTTTGAAATTCAAGAAATCAAGTTAAAGAGAGGTAAATTGGTAGATTTCATTATGATCATTAAATGTGAATTATGGTTCTTTTCTTACTAGTGTTTCATTAAAAAGTTGGGATTTATTTTATTTTTTTAAGCCTGATATTTATTCCATCAGTCTGTTTTGCCGAACTGCTAGGTTATGGAAATCTAAACAGACTAACACCAGTTGTCAAGAGTTGGTGGGGGACAAATACAGACACAAATGTACACACACATGCACACACACACACACACATACATACACACACATGCACACACACCAAGACGGGCTTCTTCCAGTTTCCATCTATGAAATCCAATCACATCCCTGAGCTATAGAAGACACTTTCCCAAGGTGTCATGCAATGAGACTGAACCTGGAAGCATGTGGTTGAGAAGCAAACTTCTTACCAGACAGTCACACCTATTCCTATAATATAATATAACATAACACACACACAGAGTTCAAAATATTATTCATTGCGCTACATATAAACAGACTGTTAGTAAGGGCAAGGTTAACTTTAAGAACCACTTCAACCATATAAGATAATCTGGAAGCTAGTTTGATTAATATATTTTTGGGGCCACTGAATATATCTATAGATTTCAGCCAAGTATTTACATATGAATATATATAAACAATCTTGTTCCAACATAAGATTGAAAATGGGCCAACTGATTTGTTTTCTGGCCACAAGTATATATTACATAAGGATAATGTGCTGTTTAACCCGGGTTTAGTCCCACTGCATGGCACCTTGGGCAAGTGTCTTCTACTATAGCCTCAGGCTGACCAAAGCCTTGTGAGTGGATTTGGTAGATGGAAACTAAAAGAAGCCCGTCGTATATATGTATATATAAATGTGTATGTGTGTGTATATGTTTGTGTCTGGGTTTGACCTTCCAACATCGCTTGACAACCGATGCTGGTGTGTTTACATCCCTGTAACTTAGTGGTTCAGCAAAAGAGACTGATAGAATAAGTACTAGGCTTACAAAGAATAAGTCCTGGGGTCGATTTGCTCGACTAAAGGCGGTGCTCCAGCATGGCCACAGTCAAATGACCGAAACAAGTAAAGGAGTAAAAGAGAGTGCAGAGCTTGTGGTATACTCTTTTACTTGTTTCAGTCATTTGACTGTGGGCATGCTGGAGCACCGCCTTTAGTTGAGCAAATCGACCCCAGGACTTATTCTCTGTAAGCCTAGTACTTATTCTATCAGTCTCTTTTGCCGAACCGCTAGGTTACGGGGATGCAAACACACCACCATCAGTTGTCAAGCGAGGTTGTGGGGGACAAACACAGACACATACACACATATATATGGGTTGAACCGTCCAACCCATGCCAGCATGGAAAACGGACGATAAATGATGATGATGAAATATGCATATACACACACACACACACACACACACACACACACACACACACACAATGAAAAACTTCAAGAAATTGGGATATTGCTAAACCATTTTGAAATCAGTCTGAGACTGCTCCAAATACTATGAAACAGACCTTCAGTTATAGAGTGATTTAAATTTATACTCTTCATCAAATTTCTTAAACATGAACTCAATAATGACAAATTCATTTCTATAATTTCTTCATTATTTTCAAAGTTAATTGAAACAAAAGCCACGCATTTCAGCAGAAATATTGTAACAAAAGGGTTAAAGTGATATAAATTAAAACTCTTTTCCAAAGTTTCATGTTTCTTTATGTTATCAATGATAAACTTATTTTCTTAAATACTTGAATATTTTCAAAATTAACTGAAGCAATGTTAGAGTATTTCCATAGAAATATACTAAGAATGGTAAATGGAATCAAGACGAGAATGAGAAAAAGAACTGATAAAAAAACAATAACAGGATGGGTGGTGGGTTGTTTGTGTGTACAACCTTGCCACGTGACCCTGACAAGGTGAGCAAAGTGAAAGTAATGCTGCTCTACCTTTCAGAAAGTATTTTACTTGCAGCTGTGAGCATCAGATTTACAAACATCTGCAATAGTAATTTGTGCTACATATTGAAAGTGTATCATTGCTGCCTCATATATATTTAGACACGCACAAGCACGCAGACACACACATACACACACACACACATATATATGTATGTATATATATAGATATATATACACATATATGTATGTGTGTATATATATATATATATATATATATATATATATATATATATATATGTGTATGTGCAGATATAAATACACACACGTACATATATATGTGCATGTACATTCATGCACAGGCGTATTTATAAAAATGTATATTTATAGATTTATATGCACACAAAAAATATATATGTGTGTGAGTGTGTGTGTATGCATATACACACACTTATATTTATATCCATGTGTGTGTGTATATATATATATATATATATATATACGTGTATATTTATGTATGTATGCATATGTGTATATATATATAATATACTTACACACACACTTATATTTATATCCATGTGTATCTATCTATCTATCTATCTATATATATATATATATATATATATATATATATATATATATATAGATATATACATATATACATATATATATATATATATATATATATATATATATATAATATATATATATATATATATATATATATATATATATATATATATATATATATATATATATATATATATATATATATATATATATATATATATATATATATATATATATATATATATATATATATATATATATATATATATATATATATATATATATATATATATATATATATATATATATATATATATATATATATATATATATATATATATATATATATATATATATATATATATATATATATATATATATATATATATATATATATATATATATATATATATATATATATATATATATATATATATATATATATATATATATATATATATATATATATATATATATATATATATATATATATATATATATATATATATATATATATATATATATATATATATATATATATATATATATATATATATATATATATATATATATATATATATATATATATATATATATATATATATATATATATATATATATATATATATATATATATATATATATATATATATATATATATATATATATATATATATATATATATAATATATATATATATATATATATATATATATATATATATATATATATATATATATATATATATATATATATATATATACTATATATATATA
>NW_028315675.1:0-3566 GCF_046866305.1 Octopus bimaculoides | reverse complement strand
ACATACATACGGATGCACACAAACATGCACACATATACACATACTCACATAAATGTGCATGTATATATATATATATATATATATATATATATATATACATATACATGTATAAGTGTGTGTGTGTGTGTGTGTATGTGTGTGTGTGTGTGTATTCATATATAAACAGAATAAAGCAAAGCCAATCACAATTTCATCACCATCTTCATAATCCTTGACAGAAATGCTGTCATCACTGTAATTAATTTAATTGCTGTCATCATCATCATCATCATCATCATCCTTATTGTTGTTCTCATCCATTGTACTGCATTCTAAGCCCGATGATCCCGAATATCATCTCACCCATCGGTGACTCTATTGCATCATCAACTATTATCTCATCTGTCACCAAAAATTTTCAGTCACCTGCACCATTCTCCCTTCGTTATCCTCATTGTCATTGTCGTCGTCGTCAGCAGCAGCAGCAGCACCATGACCACCACCACGATCATCATCGTCATCATTACTTCCACCAACATCATCGTATTGTCATCACCATTGCGATCATCACCGTATCTACCAATTATCATACCACCACCACCAACAAGAACAACAACAACAATATCATCATATTTTCATCACTGCCATCAACATCACAACCACTGCCACCGCACCACCACCACCACCACCATTATCACCACCACTATCACTACCACCATTATCATAAGCAGTACCAGTAGTACCATTGAGCCAACAGGATGAACTCTACATGGTTACTCAATCCTTTAGAAATAGCAGCCAAATCTCTTAAGGTCAGTTAATAGCCATGCCTCAACTTCTTTAAATTTAGATAGGAGGCTAGGATATACAAAATGGCAAGCTGGTCACAGTTGTTCGACCAGTGTTGAACTGGGGATAAAGAACATCATCATCATCATCATCATCACCACCTATATTACATTCATCATCATCAACAGACCACCACCACCACCACCAAATCTTCCTCATCATCATCATTATGGCCATCATTCATTATCATCAACTTCATCATAATCATCATAACTTTCATCATATTCATGATGATGGTAGGAATCATCCTGACCGTCCTCCTCCTCCTCACCACCACCACCACCATCAACATGATGGTTGTCATCATGCTCCCACCACAAACTCATCCTAACTGCTTCATCCCATCTAATGAAGATTTATTAATGTTTTCATATGCTCTACACATTGGTCTGCCCATCTGTACAATATAATGCGCTGGATCAGATGTGTGAATGACGAGTGCATGAAGTAGCCATGGTATTTGATACACGAGTAATAAACCTTTTGCTACCGGAGGGTAGATTCTTTTTTTTTTTTTATAGGCAGACATCAATCCAATTGGCCAAATACTAATGTATATAAAACTGTGATTGTAATTAAATATTTGATATGAATAAGTATGTATGTGTATATATATATATATATAGATATATATATATACACACACACACACACACACACACACACACACACACACACACATATATATAATATATATGTATGTGTATATATATATGCATATATATTTATATATTGACCGTTGACCGAACACTATTCAATTTTTTTTCTCCGTGTTTTTCTCCTTGTCTCCGTATTCTTTCTGTTGAAGAGCGTAGCTCGAAACGTCAAAGACTTTCCATATTCCCGAGCGTCATACTAATATATACTTTTGTTATTTACACCACCTGCCCTCGTCTGTTGTTATTATTTGTATATTCTCCTATATATATATGTATGTATATATATATATCTATATATATATATATATATATATATATATATATATATATATATATATATATATATATATATATATATATATATATATATATATATATATATATATGTATATGTACATATATATATACATACATACACACACACATTTATGCATACATACACATATATATTTATGTATAACAGAAACACAATGACTGTAACTTCAAAGTCAAACCCCCACCCACGCCCCAAAACTTAAGCATTGAGCTTGGCAGTCCAAACTAAAGCATTGACTAAGTCTATACATTCTAATGTAAGACCAAAGTAAATAGATAAAGGGAGAGGGAAGAGTAATGAAGATTACAGCAACTCTATCAGTAATAAAAAAAGGAGTCAGGAATGCTAAGCTAATGTGAAAAGATGTATGTTTAAAACTCAGTCACAGGGTTTAATAGATCATCTTATTATAGAAGAATCCTGCGATTGAGTAGAGAGGCAGAAATTGTCCAAATGACTGCCTACAGTTCATGAGAAAACCAATACTTGATAGAAAGTATGCACTGTCTCAAATCATTGACTGGATTGGATCTGTAACTTTATCTTTTACTGGCTTCAGTTATTAGACTGTGGCCATGTTGGAGCACCACCTTGCTGAATAAATTTTAGCCAAATGAACTTTTTTTTTATGTTTGAAGCCTGGCATGTTATTCTATGGCTCTGTTTTGCTGAACCGCTAAGTTACAGGATGTAAACAAATTACCACTGGCTGTCAGACAGTGTTGGGGGACAAACACAGACACAAAGACACACACCCATCCACCTCCACCCACACCCATCCACCTCCACCCACACCCATCCACCTCCACCCACACCCATCCACCTCCACCCACACCCATCCACCTCCACCCATCCACCTCCACCCACACCCATCCACCTCCACCCACACACATAAATATGCCGACAGCTCCATAAAGAAGTGCTGGCCTCTCAAAGTAGATGGAACACATGGAACTGAGAGACCCAGGAAGACATGGGGTGAAGTACTGAAGAATGACCTCAGGATGCTGAACCTTTCAGGGGAGATGACAAAGGACCGAGATGCCAGTTAGCCTACTGTACTCAGGAAGACCTGTACTCTGCAGCAGAAGTGTTAAGATTGGTCCCTCTGGTAATGGAAAGCACTCATAGAGGTGCCATATACAAGATCCTGTGTGGTGCCATGCCATGTAAAAGCACCCATGCAGCGTCACATAAAAACACTCATCTAATGCCACATATAAGCACCTGTGCCGGTCCCATGTATAAAGCACCCAGCACACTCTCTGTAAAGTGGTTGGCATTAGGAAGGGCATCCAGCCATAGAAACCATATGAAATGAGACTGGAGTCTAGTGTAGTTCCTCAGCTTGCCAGCTCTGGTCAAACCATCCAACCCATTACAGCACGGACAACATATGTTAAATGATGACGATGATATATATATATGTGTGTGTGTGTGTGTATGCATATATATATATATATATATATATATATATACACACACACACACACACACATACATATATACATTTATATATACATACAAAATATCATTTTAATGAGTTGTATTTATTTATCACTCTACAAGATACATCTGCACCACCGAATGCTCCCGAACCATTTGTTGAATGTTCCACCCAAGAGGAATCGATGCTAGATGTGTTGAAATGATTGTCGTGGTTAATAATAAATTCTTGTATGTTCTATCTTCTGTCTTTCATTTTCTGTATATATATATATAGGGAGAATTCCCCCACAAAAAATAAAAGACAAAGACAGGTG
>NW_028315674.1:0-3595 GCF_046866305.1 Octopus bimaculoides | reverse complement strand
TGGCATATTAGTTGTGAGAGATTTGGCTGCTATTTCTAGCAAAGCTAAGAATCTCCTTTGCTGAGTCACATTGGTGCTTTGTAGTAAAGTAATAAAGTGGTTACAGGTGGTGGCACATATATATATATATATATATATATATATACGTACAGGCAATGACTAGTGACTGAGACCTTTGGAAATATGCTGTGCGTCAGAAGACCCAGCAAGCCAAGTGAAACCATAACCCGTGGCCCTTGCCAGGGGCGTAACCAGCCCACTTATGCATACCTGTCCTTCATTGGACACTAAACTCTGCTTGCGAAGAACAAGCGAAATCGAAATTGAACCCAATTCGACGAATGGCACCCGTGCCAGTGGAGCGCTAACAGCACCATCCAAGCATGATCATTGCCAGAACAGCTGCCTGGCTTCCATGCTGGTGACCAGTAAAAAGCACCATTTGAGCATGATCGTTACCAGCATTGCCTTACTGGCACTTGTGCCGGAGGCACGTAAAAGCACCCACTACACTCTTGGAGTGGTTGGTGTTAGGAAAGGCATCCAGCTGTAGAAACTCTGCCAAATCAGATTGGAGCCTGGTGTAGCCATCTGGTTTCACCAGTCCTCAGTCAAATCGTCCAACCCATGCTAGCATGGAAAGCAGATGTTAAACGATGATGATGATGATGATATATGTATGTATATGTTTGTGTTTGTCCTCCCACCTTCGCTTGACAACCGACATTGGTGAGTTTGCATCCCTGTAACTTAGCGGTTTGGCAAAAGAGACTGATAGAATAAGTACTAGGCCTATAAAGAATAAATCCTGGGGGCGATTTGTTCAACTAAAGACAGTGCTCCATCATGACCGCAGTCAAATAACTGAAACAAGTAAAAGAAAAGAATACACATCCTTACATATTATAGATATGTGTGTATATCATCGTCGTTGTCATTTAATGTCTGCTTTCCATGCTGGCATGGGTTGGACGATTTGACTGAGGACTGGTGAAACCAGAAGGCTGCACCAGACTCCAATCTGATCTGGCAGAGTTTCTACAGCTGGATGCCCTTCCTAAAGCCAACCACTCCGAGAGTGCAGTGGGTGCTTTTTACATGCCGGTGGCACGTCAAAAAAACAAGAAATGCGAGGGCCAGTCCGGTCATATTGTTGAAAAGAGGCCTCTTCTGGTTTCTGCAATGAATTGCAGATGGACATTTGTTCAACCTTGTTTTCTTCATTCAATTAATGTGGGGCCCAAACGAGGAACCTGATGCCATAACCAAGATTACTTGATTGGAATCGTATTTACTTTGATGAATAAAATTTCCACATTGTTGAAATATATTGTGAGGAATTTCATGTTTCAGAACATTGCTTACTTTCTACTCAGCCCAATATATATGTGTGTGTGTATGTATATACACACACACATACATATATACAAAACGCATATGTGTGTATGTATATATGTATATATTCTTTTACTTGTTAGTCATTTGACTGTGGCCATGCTGGAGGGACTGCCTCAATGGGTTTTATGTGTATATACATATGTATGTATATATGCGTATGTATGTATATATACGTATCATCATCATAATTTAATGTCCGCTTTCCATGCACAAATGATGTTACTAGCTGGTTATTGTGATCAAAATTATCACAATAAGTGCCTTCCACCCAATGTCTGTGTTTGTACACACACACACATACACATACACACACACACACACACGCTGATGTGTATGAGTGTATCTATGCATGTGCATATATATATATTGACGTGTATATATGTATACACACACACACACACACACATATATCTACATATATATATACATTGCCTATACGTATATTCCTGCTCTTAGCCTCACTACTTTTAATTACCTTTCTGCTACATTATCCTCCCCCCCGTACCCTCACCCCCACCAACACCTGACACCCTTCCACTTCCTTATACACAAATTAATTTGCTGAAAACCCATAAAATTCCTAGCCTCCATTTTGTCAGTCTCTCCACACATGCCAATCCCCTGCCAAATTCTTCACTTGCAAACAGACCCCTAAAAATCTTTGCACTGGTTGCACCAACAAAAAACTTTCTATGCCTCAACTGATCCCATTTCCACAATCATCCACCCCCATCTTCAATTGCTAAGCCTCCCCCCCCCCTACATTTACCTGCAACTTCCAGTAACCTGCACCCTTGTTCCATATTTGCAAAACAGGGACAATTGCTGAGCCACTCACATAACCCAAACGTTTTTAAAATATGTTTCTTTAGCCCTGGGTCCCATAAGACCAGTTGCCTTGTTTCTGTGATGTATAAGTTACTGAAATCACAACAATGGCTGTGTGGTAAGAAGCATGGTTTCATGTTCAGTCCCACTGCATTGCTAACTTTGGGGGTATGATATCTATGTATATTTCCGATTTAGTATTGGGGAAGTTTCATTTCTAAGGACGTACTCCCGTATTTGTCTGAGAGTTGGGTCTTTTGGGTGCTTGGATAAGATGCGGATGTCCAGTTGACCCAAGTTGCCTCCATGCTGGTCTTTGGCATGTTGGTAGAGAATGGACGACTGTTTCTTGTCATCATATTGTCTCATATGTTTGTTTAGTTGTTCTGCAATGCTCCTAGATGTTTCCTCTATGTATGTCATATTCAGGTCTTTACAAGCACCTTCCATGCATTTTATGCTGTAAACTACATTTCTATTTCTGCAGTTAATGCCAGGGCTAATCCTACATACCATGCAGTTATCCTTGGTACATATGGTATTCTCAAAGGGGTACGTCCTACATAGTTGTGACCTGATGGAGTTCCCTGGCTTTTCAACAATCTTAATGTTGTGTTTGGACTCCTCAAGAGCTTTTCTAAACCTACGCGCTAGTTCTCCATGGGCTGTGGCCACTACAAACATCACTCCTTGATATCTGTCGGTTTTATACCACATGTTCGCTCTGTTGGCTTTGTCACAAATTCTTTGTATCCTATTCCATTCTTTGTTTCTATATCTAGGGCAGGTACCACTGGTATCATTACTTATAATCTCATCTAACCTCCTTCTAGCTCCCCTGTATACTCGAACCCTATCTTTCTGATCATATCCAGAGAACTCTATATGTTTTTTCGTTTCATAGGGTTCACATAGTGGGGAGATGTTGTTCGTTATCCTAACTAAGTCTGCTATCAGTATGTTAATTTTCATGCTGTGTGACAAAGCTGAGTTCTTGTGAACAACATGTTTTGAAGCTATGGGTTTCATATAATATGAGTGGAGGAGCTGCACTCTATTGTTCACAGTCTCTAACCAAAGTTCAATATCAAGTACAGGGAGCCTATTTTTGGGGTGTTTAGTCGGGTAATCTATAGTTACCTTGATACTTTGGTGGATGGAGTTAGCTATTTGCTGGATGCTCTCCATTACGTTCCTTTCTGTTTCTACACGACCGTCACTAGAGTTGGTCCTAACTATGATATTAATGTCATCTACATATCTGCTGTAAAGTAGAAGAGTTGTGGACCGTTCTGCTAACATATGTTTAAGTTTTCTGTCCCACCAGGTCATGAAGAGGCCGGCCACATCTCCAGCTACACCAATGCCG
>NW_028315673.1:0-2500 GCF_046866305.1 Octopus bimaculoides | reverse complement strand
TACATATATATATATATATATATATATATATATATTATATATATATACATATACTATATATATATATACATATACATACATATACATATACATACAATATATATATAATATATATATATATATATATATATATATATATACATATACATACATATATATATATATATATATACATATATACATATACATACATATATATATATATATATATACATATATACATATACATACATATATATATATATATATATATATATACATACATATATATATATATATACATATACATACATATATATATATATATATATATATATATATATATACATATACATACATATATATGTATATATATATATATATATATATATATATACATATACATACAAATTCGGCAACTGGCCCCGATGGTTTCCCAGCTGTCCTCTTAAAGTCGTGTAAACAAGAATTAGCAGGACCACTCCGGATACTCTTCCAGAGTTTCCTTGCAAATGGTAAACTGCCCAAAAAGCTGAAGGAAGGCACCATATGTCCTATCCATAAAGGTGGAAGCAGAGCAGAGGCTGGAAACTACAGGCCCATCTCTCTAACTTCACATATTAGCAAAGTCATGGAACGAATTGTCAGAAGGAGATTGATTGCGTTCCTAGAAGAAAATGAATTGCTGAATGAGACCCAGCATGGTTTCCGTCCAGGTAAAAGCTGCCTCACGCAGCTCTTGCAGCATTATGACTGGGTCCTGAAGCAGCTACTTGACCATTCAAATGTTGATGTGATATATCTCGACTTTGCAAAAGCCTTTGACAAAGTTGATCATGGCTTGATATGTCACAAGCTGCGAAACCTTGGCATAGCTGGTAAATTAGGAGAGTGGCTGCATGACTTCCTGAATGGTAGAAGTCAGACAGTTGCAGCCAATGGAGAACTATCTAGGGAAACACAAATATTGAGCGGTGTTCCACAGGGAACTGTTCTGGGGCCACTACTGTTCATAGTGGCCCTTCTGGACATGCCCACGGTCACTCGGAGAGCCACTGTCACTAGCTATGCTGATGACACAAAGATATCTCAGGCAATAAAGAATCCTGATGATATTGTAAGCCTGCAGAATGACCTAAATGCAATATATGAGTGGGCAGAGCAAAATAATATGCAGTTCAATGCAAAAAAATTTCAAGTACTGCGCTACAAGACCATGAGTACCTCCCAACTGGCATACACAGGGCCTGGAGGTACTGCAATCCCAGAACCACAAACAGTTAGAGATCTGGGCATCAACATGTGTAGTGATGCATCATTTCACATGCACATTATCAAGTTGACAGCAAGGTGCAGACAACTGGCGGGGTGGATACTGAGGACTTTCCGTACAAGGGATCAAAAAGTCATGTTGATTCTATGGAAGACATTTGTTCTGAGCCGCCTAGACTATTGCTCTCAGTTGTGGTCACCACACAGTGTTAAGCGGACAGCAGAACTCGAGGCAATTCAGCGGCACTATACAAAAAAGATCGCCACAGTCCAACAGATGAACTACAGGGAGCGACTGAAGGCACTAGGTCTCTACTCCCTGGAGCGCAGGCGGGAGAGATATGTAATAATATACATATGGAAAATACTGGAAGGACTGGTGCCAAACTTTGGTATCAAGTACTACAGGAATGCCCGCACGGGTCGCCACTGCATGGTGCCAAAGGTACCGTCCACTGCATCTCACATAAGAACGAGATACTGCAGCAGCCTCGGTTTCAGAGGACCTCAGCTCTTCAATGCCCTGCCAAAACATTTGAGAGACATGCAAGACATGGATGCGGAGGTCTTCAAGACAAAACTTGATGCTTTCCTCTCCACGATACCAGACGAACCAATGGCTCGTAATGAGACGCAGTTTAGGGCAGCTGTGTCAAATTCTCTTATACACCAGATGTGCCATCAAAACTCTTGATTGGACCATGTCAGGTGGGGGAGAAGAGCCATGCAAGGAACGTGAAAATCACGGTGGTGCACCAGCATGACCGCAGCCACTTGGCTGAAACACATAAATAAATAAATAAATAAATATATATACATATATATATATATATATACATATATATATATATACATATATATATATATACATATATATATATATATATACATATATATATATACATATATATATATATACATATATATATATACATATATATATATATACATATATATATATATACATATATATATATATACATATATATATATATACATATATATATATATACATATATAATATATATATACATATATATATATAATATATATATACATATATATATATATACATATATATATATATACATATATATATATATACATATATATATATATATATATATATATATATATACATATATATATATATATATACATATATATATATATACATATATATATATATATATATATATATATATATATATATATATATATATATATATATATATATATATATATATAT
>NW_028315672.1:0-3672 GCF_046866305.1 Octopus bimaculoides | reverse complement strand
TCTCTCTCTCTCTCTCTCTCTCTCTCTCATTATTCCTCCTTTTCTTTCCTATTATGTATTTGTCATACTATCTCTCTCTACATCTTTCTCTTTTTCTCTCTCTCTCCTTTTTTTCTCTACTTATCTGTCTACCATGTTATCACTCGACCCCCACTCCCATCTAACCTTATCTGCCCCACTTTCATCTCATCCCTATCTCCTCTCCCTCCAGGTAAAATCTAAAAGTTGCTCACTGAATTAGTTTCTTCTTTCACAGTTTAAAAATAACCTCATCATAGTAATATGAAAAGTAATCAACAGACAATATATTCCATCAATAATTTATTTGTGGCAACTTTCATATTTTGATCAATACAACCTGATTACCAGTTTCAACTCAGGAGCCATCATGTTATAATTTCATATCTTCATACTTGTTCAATAATATTTTATTTTAATGAGCCAACATGAGAGTCTTTGTACAGTGATTCAACCTGCTAGAAATAATAACCAAATTTTCCACAAATTACACTCTGCTATTGTACGAAAGGAAGGACATGTGTACCTTGACACACTGTGCTTGAGAAAGAGAATGAGATGGTCACGGTTAGAACACTGTTCATCACAGGTCTGCTCAACATGACACTAATTATGGTGGCAAAACCAAACTAAAGAACACGATCGAATACTACTACTAACTACTACTACTACTACTACTACTACTACTACTTTCAATATCAAAACTGTCAGCAAGCCTAATCATTAGACTACATGTATAAAGGACTGATCAATAGATTTGATTACTTAGTTTAACTTTTATCATCATCATCATCATCATCATCATCATGATGTTCTACTAGATGTAGCAACAAACTATCCTTCAGAAATCAGGTTACATTGCATTTTGTACTCCTAGATAGAGAATGCCCTGCAAAAAGAAACTGCATAGAAAATTATAGGGTCACGACTGTAATGCCTTTGATCACAGACTAACACAGTTAGGGTTAATTTGGAGCTACACAACAACAGTAACATCGTCATCACAATTCATCATCCTTATCATTATTTTACTGCTTAATTTTCTCGGCAGCTCGATTTGGTTGGCTTTGAAATATAGTATATCTCCGTTTGTATTGATTCCTTGTCATTATTGTCAATCCTGACCTCATCTTCTTGCTAGGTCTTTTAGCCTAACCTATTGAACAAGTTTCACCATCTCTCTAAACTTTTTACCAACAAGTAGGAGTGCAAGCATGGCTGTGTAATAAAAAGAGAGTTCACTTTGCAGCTTTGCAGTTCTGGATGTGATCCTTCTGCATAATAAACATTTTAGGCAAGTATTTTCTTCTGTAGCCTTTGAGTTAATCAATACATTGTGAATGGAATTTGGTAAATGGAAACTGTATGGAAATCCATCACGTGTGTGTGTGTGTGTATGTGTCAGTGTGTCTATATGAGTTTCATTTGTTGCATGGCATATCAACATGGGTTAGAAAATTGAAAAACTGGTCCTTTACAAACAGTCTTTTGCATCAAGCTCTTGTCACTCTCATTATCAGAAATGCAGTGTATTATATTAGTAATAGGTATGTTGGAATCTTGTAACCTTTGTTGTAACAATGGCAGAAATTGTGGAACATTTAATTAGCCCCAGGTGAGATATAATCAAAAACAAATATGATGAAAGACATACCAGCCATGATTATCATATTTTCTTTGTGTGTGGCTGTGTGGTTAAGAAGCTAAATTTTGCAGCCACTTGGTTTCAGGTTCAATCCCACTGTGTGACACCTTGGGTAAGTGTCTTCTACTGTAGGCCCAAGTTGACCGATGGAAACTGTGGAAACTCATCATTTATGTGCATTTGTGTGTGTGTGTGCATTATCTGTGTGTGTGTGTGTGTGTGTGTTTGTTCCTCCCCACCATCACTTGAGAAACCTCGCTGGTTTCATTATGCTCCTATAACTTAGTAGTTCAGCAAAAGAAACCAATACAATAAATACCTAACTTTAAAAAAAAGGGTCAATTTCTTCGATTAAACCCTTCAAGGCAATACTCCAACATGGCTACAGTCCAGTGACTAAAACAAGTAAAAGAAAAAACAAAAAAATATAGTGGATGATATCATATAATCTATGCTTCATGGACGACATTCAAGGAAACTACAACTGCTACTTCTTGCAGGTCAAGCAACTGCATTGAGGTTTCCTGGTTATATTTGTACTTTATAGTCTTTTGTTTGGATTATCCCCTTTCCCATAAAAATATACAAGGTTGGTATTATTTATCCTCCAGATCATCCATTATTCAGCAAACCAACCATAAACATCTTTTTTTAGAAGAACTACCTAGAATTATATTTTCTAATGTGTTCTTCCTTTTTTTTAAGACTGGAGGGTATGATTTTAGAGAGATATGATTTCTAGCAAGTTCAGTGAGCATGTTATATATATATATGACCAGTAATAGGTTTAAGAACTGGAATCAGGGAATTTATCATCATAATAGCATTTCCTTTTCAATTATTGTGTTGAATTATTGTATTCTTAATAGAAAAATCTTATCTTATCTCAAAATGACTTATTGCAAATGCTGAGTATTAAGGGTTTTGGGTTATGTTTTTCTTTTTACCGTACAAACACCTTTTCAGCTTCTTTGTCTTTCTCTTTGTTAACACTGCTAATTTTGATTTTCATTTCAAGAGACAATGGAAGAGACTGACTGTACTGAACATTATACAATTCATGCAGGTATCTCATCTAGGAGAGAAGTGTCTATGAATAAAAGCTGATACACAGGCTAGGAGGAGCTCTTTCATTCTGTCTCATGGTAAAATTCACCCACTCCATACAGTGGACAGTGAACGGAGAGAAAGGGCCTCTATCCATTAGAAATAAAAAAATTTTTAAAAAGAAATCACATACACAATAATAAAGATTGACAATTTTCTTTATTGGTGTGTTAACTTGATAATAAAGAGTCACATATGCCAACAAGGAAGAAAAACGAACATAAAAATGATGATGCCAGTGACTAATATAAATCTATGAGCTTTGGTTTCATCTGTAATTGCTGGGACGTGTTCGAAGGCAGAATGCCATCAAATGCTCATAGGCATTTACCATTTGTTCTAACTAAATCTCTTGACATACAGATCTAAGTTTATGGTTAAAAACTCTTTTGTACTGCAGGCACAAGACCTGAAATTTTGGGGGAGGGAGCCAGTTGATTAGATCAACCCCAGTACACAACTGGTACTTAATTTATTGACCCCGAAAGGGTGAAATGCAAAGTCGACCTTGGCAGAATTTGAACTCAGAACGTAAAGACAGATGAAATACTGCTAAGCATTTCACCCGTCATGCTAACATTTCTGCCAGCTCGCCATATGGTTAAAGAGTCAATATCCTAGAGACATAACTACTGGCTTGGTTTCCCCTATATGAACTGTGAGCTTTGATTACCTTGTCGATGAAAGTTTAGTAGATTGAAATTGTATGAAAGTCTAAGATATATATATATATATATACATATATATATATATATATATATATATATATATATATATATATATATATATATATATATATATATATATATATATGACCATCATAATTATTTTAAAATCCACTTTTCCTTTTCTATGCTTGCATGGGTTCGATGGAGTTTGTTGTGTCAGATTTTCTATGGCTG
>NW_028315671.1:2500-3682 GCF_046866305.1 Octopus bimaculoides | reverse complement strand
TCTTTGAGAGATAGCTCCCCTCTGCCACTGATATCTTTGGAACTTAGCTATTTTCAAGTCACTGTGGAGCCCTATTGGAGGTGTGTCGGCCAAGAAGATGCAAAATCTCATCCAGTGTTTACACCTACTAGTGGTTGGAACACTTTGATGGCTGGCAAGTCAGAGCACTAGCGGTTGCAGAAGCTATTGGCTGGACAAAATGATATCAATGAAACATCTATCAACAAGCATATTATGTAGCTGAGGATTTGACATTCTCTGGATGTTGTTTCCTTATTTACAGTGTATGCACCAATTGCTGTGAGTAATAGGTCAGTGAGAGAGACATTCTATGTACAGCTGTGCTCTGTCACACACACACACACACACACACACACACACACACACACACAGCTTACATTCATAAAACATGACCACTTGAATAATAAAACTAACAGCCTTAAATCACACCCGAGTATCTTAAAACTAAAGACACCATTCTACATAGACTATACTGGAGTTAAAAAGGGAAAAAAAAAAGAATATGACAAACTGGAATGGCTGTCACCAGATCTGTTTGATCAGAGTTAACAAGAGATTAAATAACATCATTATAAATAAAAATAAAACTCACTGAAAAAAATTTTCTTCTATATTTTGCTCACTTTGATCCAAACTAAGAGTTATTTTACTAGCATTGATATAAAGAATATTTGGTAAAGGTGGCTCAGGTGGTATTTCAGCTTCCTGCAAGACATAGATACAGACTAAATTAGACTTTCCAGATATTCATTGAAATACAGAACAGCGGCTTCCTGGCAGAGTTCTCTCTGCCCCACAATTTATCATCTCTGCCAGTCCCTTTATATGAACAACCTGCTTGCCATTACCTCCACCAATGCAACCTTTCATAAACAATACCATTTTCTCTTCCAACTAACCTTCCATATCCAACCGAGACACTTCATGTACTGAGTCCATGAACAGAGAGAAAGTTTTTCAACAATTGAAAGGTACAATCAATACACATATCCAGAAAATATCATTGCACTTCATCTCTCCTAAATATAAGCAGTGCACAACTAAACCCTCAACATTGCTACAAATGCTAAGCCTCACTGTAACTGAGGATATCTTATGGTGAATGCACATCCTCAACAAAGCAAAGACTAGCCTTCCTCTTCACAACCACAAAATATTTCA
>NW_028315668.1:0-3730 GCF_046866305.1 Octopus bimaculoides | reverse complement strand
AATTGATAATGATGGTTCCTTACATTTGGCCAAATCTATATTAACCAACTGGATCTACAACAAGTTATCACTGGTATTTAACTACCTTGGGTAAATGGAAAATAATGTTAGTCTCTCATAGAATTGCTTCATTTTGTCTTTTACGCATGCACGCACTCACACACACACACACACACACACACTTTCTTTCTCTCTTTCACATGCACACACAGAAGGCAGCATCTTTCAATCTGTAAGGAAACTCAAAATCCTTTGTATTGTCCCCAATCACATGGCTTCTCTCATCGTAACTCTGTAGAAACAAGACACTTTGAAATCAACTTACTAATTGCCCCAAGAATCCATTTGCTTATTTACAGCATCATGTAAATGAGGAATAATGATTGTGAGGTCAAGCTTCTGCACTATTGACTACAAGATCAAAAGTTCAAATCTTAGTCAAACTGACTGGCAAAAATATAGTTTCTACTGGTTACTAACAGTAAGAAGGGAGATACTCCAACAATGAAAGCAAGAGCATTTATGCAGTCATACAACCTGCAAGTAACAGCAGCCAAATCTCTCCTAAATCACCCTTTATCATTTAAAAGGATACGTTGGACAGTGCATCCTCTGGTCACACCTTTGGCCATAAATCTGCTTGACCTTGGGTGAAACAACGACTGCAGCAACATCAAAATCTCCTCATGAGAAAATGGATGAAAATTACAAGTTGCCAACACAGACAAAAAAATAGTATCTACAAAGCACCCACTACACTCTCTGAGTGGTTGGCGTTAGGAAGGGCATCCAGCTGTAGAAACTCTGCCAAATCAGACTGGAGCCTGGTGTTGCCATCCGGTTTCACCAGTCCTCAGTCAAATCGTCCAACCCATGCTAGCATGGAAAGCGGACGTTAAACGATGATGATGATGATATATACATATACATATATATATACATATATATATATACATATATATATATACATATATATATATATATATATACATATATACATATATATATACATATATATATATATATATATATATATATATATATATATATATATACATACATATATATATATATATATATATATATATATACATACATACATATACCAACAGGACTCACAAAGAGAGAAGTCCGTATATTCCTTCTGCTCCCAAAAAAAGGCTATATGCAGAGGCTGTACGAACTGCAGTAGCTGAGCAGCAAGCTTTTTTAAGCTTGGCCCAGAAAATTGTACAACAGTTAACGTGGATGCAGAGGGTACAGAGTCAACGCCACACGAACCATTGTCCAAGACCACCACAGATGATGGATCAGGGATGGCCACCACTAACACCAGGAACCCCTGCACAGATATCACACCCATATTCCTACTGAATATCCGGGGCCTATTACGAACAGGCGGCAAAGACAAGTTCCTATACTTGAAAGACCTAGTAACATGCAATCAAGCAATATGCATGGTGCTTACCGAAACGCATCTAACACCTAATATAGCAGATGCGGAGATAAATATACCAGAGTATGCCGTACTCCGAACAGACAGAAGGGATAGAAGTCATGGGGGAGTTGCAATGTACATCCGAGAAGATGTCACACCCCTACTACTACTATCACACTCAAACTCTGTATGTGATACTTTAATAGTACACATGAAACAAATTGATGTAGTTGTATGCTCAACATACCGTCCACCAAATACCGCAAAGCAGGAAGGTAAATTTGAGGACAGCCTCAGACGCATAGAAGAGGTCCTGACAAATCTGGACCAACACATCAATATACTTTTCCTAGGCGACTTTAACCTCCCAAATGTTAAATGGCCTGAAGGTCACATCCTCTCTGGGATGTCACTGCATGAACAAAGCCAGGCAAAATCATTGCTAGAACTATCCAACATGCTGTTCATGGAACAAGTGATACTCCAACCAACCAGGGGAAGCAATATTTTAGATCTCTGCTTCACAAACAATGTGAGCCTAATCCATAATGTGAAAATAACGCCCACGTCTCTCTCAGATCATAACATTATAGAATTAACTATGTATGGTCCTAGACAACCCACTGACACCCACCCCACCAGGAGGACTCAAGCAATATCCAACCTGAATTTCCACGGGGCGGACTGGAAGTCAATTCGCAGAGAGATTCGAAATCAAAACTGGCACGACAGCCTTTCTATACAAGACAATGACCTCAAACTAAGTCATTTTATGTCAACCATACAAGACATATGCACCAAATACGTGCCATATAGAAAGACCAGCAAACATGCCAATAGAATTCCTAGAGACAGGAAAATCCTTATGAGACACATAACAAAGGTCTCAAACCAGTTAAATAGAGAACTGGAGGATAGGAAAAGGGCTAAATTAAAACTAACACTGTTAGAAATAGAAAACAAAATTAAACTCTCCCATGAAAAGGAGAGAGCAGAGAAGGAAAAGAGAGCAGTAGAAAGCATAAAAACAAACCCCAAGGCTTTCTATAGATTTGCAAAGGAGACTGCTACGGTGCAGTATAAGATAGGACCCCTGTTCCTGCCTAATGGCTCACTGACTGCAGATCCCACATGGATAAGTGAAGTGCTCAGTACACAATTCAAGAGTGTCTTCACCTCTCCTCTGAGTCACATGCAGATAAAGAACCCAGCTGATTTCTTTGACAATAGCACTCAGCAGAAGGGGACTGCATCCATTACCTACATCGACATTGAAGAGGAAGATGTGATAGCTGCCATAAATGAAATGAGCTCAAATTCGGCAACTGGCCCCGATGGTTTCCCAGCTGTCCTCTTAAAGTCGTGTAAACAAGAATTAGCAGGACCACTCCGGATACTCTTCCAGAGTTTCCTTGCAAATGGTAAACTTCCCAAAAAGCTGAAGGAAGGCACCATATGTCCTATCCATAAAGGTGGAAGCAGAGCAGAGGCTGGAAACTACAGGCCCATCTCTCTAACTTCACATATTAGCAAAGTCATGGAACGAATTGTCAGAAGGAGATTGATTGCGTTCCTAGAAGAAAATGACTTGCTGAATGAGACCCAGCATGGTTTCCGTCCAGGTAAAAGCTGCCTCACGCAGCTCTTGCAGCATTATGACTGGGTCCTGAAGCAGCTACTTGACCATTCAAATGTTGATGTGATATATCTCGACTTTGCAAAAGCCTTTGACAAAGTTGATCATGGCTTGATATGTCACAAGCTGCGAAACCTTGGCATAGCTGGTAAATTAGGAGAGTGGCTGCATGACTTCCTGAATGGTAGAAGTCAGACAGTTGCAGCCAATGGAGAACTATCTAGGGAAACACAAATATTGAGCGGTGTTCCACAGGGAACTGTTCTGGGGCCACTACTGTTCATAGTGGCCCTTCTGGACATGCCCACGGTCACTCGGAGAGCCACTGTCAGTAGCTATGCTGATGACACAAAGATATCTCAGGCAATAAAGAATCCTGATGATATTGTAAGCCTGCAGAATGACCTAAATGCAATATATGAGTGGGCAGAGCAAAATAATATGCAGTTCAATGCAAAAAAATTTCAAGTACTGCGCTACAAGACCATGAGTACCTCCCAACTGGCATACACAGGGCCTGGAGGTACTGCAATCCCAGAACCACAAACAGTTAGAGATCTGGGCATCAACATGTGTAGTGATGCATCATTTCACATGCACATTATCAAGTTGACAGCAAGGTGCAGACAACTGGCGGGGTGGATACTGAGGACTTT
>NW_028315667.1:0-3874 GCF_046866305.1 Octopus bimaculoides | reverse complement strand
TATTCTAATGTCAACCGTAGCTCTGTTTAATCTTTGTTTCAGAAAATGTACATTAGATAATGTAGTCCTAGATAAACGTAGACAAAGGCAAGTGGGTGGGGAGAGGCAAGAGGTGTCTCATAATTGTGTGGGGTCGGAAGAGGGTGACGCAAAAGATTTTAGTTTAAGAGAGGAAATAATTGCTTAACAAGACATGCCTTGTTCTTTGGCAGATTAAAATCTGGATGGGTGGATATATAGGTTTATATACATGCGAATGTGTGTGTGCGCACGTGTGTTTTCATATATATATATATATATATATATATATATATATATATATATATATATATATATACACGCATATACATGTATATATATGTATGTATGTATGTATACATATATATGTGTATAAGTATGCTCACACACACACACACATATACCTTCATATGCACTAATACAAATATACACATAGCAACACACATACAAGTGCGTTTCTTATCACACAATAAGCCCTTGTCCCCCTAAACGAAGGCCACTACCACCCCCCAACAACTCCAACAACCGACCCCACCCCACCACTGTTAGTGCACTATTAACGAGGGATGTCTGTGGTGGTGGTCAAGGAGCTCGAAACAGTTTTAGTGGTAGTTGTAGTAGTAGTGATGATGATGGTGGTGGTGGTGGTGGTGGTTGTGGTGATGGGTGTGCAGGCAGTGTAATCCAAGGCATGTCAGCCCCCTTTTCCACTGACCCCCCCTTTGGATGACAATCACAGATAAAGCCTGACCCCTTTGGAATGTGCATTCTTCACACCCTTAACTTTATACATCCTCTTAATGGTATCACTCATTATCACTGTATGTATACATGTATACGCATACATACATATGTACAGGGTGAGTAAGGTATTTGAGGACATACATTTTTGGGTCATTGCTGCATTTTTTGCTAACTCTGTATAATCTTTGTTTCTGAAAATAATAATGGCAGACCCTCAGCTTACTCAAGAAATGAAGAGGCATGCTGTTATTGGGGTTATAAAGGCTGAGCATAGCGGTTTAGAAATATCTTGATTTATAAAAGTTGCCAGATCTTTCGTCTCCAAAGTTTGTAAGGAGTTAGAGACTGAAGATGGAAACGTATCACCAGTATCAAAGCATAAAAAGCATTCTAAATGCTCTGAGATCATCAGAACACCTGAATTTATCCAGCAAGTTCAACAGAGCATTGATTACAATCCCAGAAAGTCCATGAGGTCAGTTGCAAAAGATCTCCATTTGTCGGAAGGAACAGTGAGAATTGTTCTCCATGAAGACATCAGATAAAAGTCTTATGTGATGAGGAAAGGTCAATTTGTCCCAAGAAAGCAAATGAAAATCACTACATGAGATCTAAAAGGCTCTTAAAACAAACTGGAAAATCCAGAAGAAGAAGATTTGATTTGGTTTTTCTCAAATGAGAAAAACTTCGACCAAAATCAAAAAATTAACAGAAGAAATGACAAATGGTTATGGGCAGACCCTTCTGAAGTTCCAAGGGTTATGCATCCAAGAGGAAGCAACAGTTTGTAGTGTAAGGGAGAAAACTCCGTCAATTTGTCATTTCTGTATTTCAACAGAATCATTTGATGACAGGTTGACAGGTCAACAGACCATGAATTACAATCCCAAAAAGTCCATGAGGTCAATTGCGAAAGATCTCCATGTGTCGGAAGGAACAGTCAGAAATGTTCTCCATGAAGACATCAGACATAAGTCTTATGTGATGAGGAAAAGTCAATTTGTCCCCAAAAAGCAAAAGAAAATCACTACATCACATCTAAAAGGCTCTGAAAACAAACTGAAAAATCCAGCAGAAGAAGATTTGATTTGGTTTTTCTCAAATGAATAAAACTTATATATACACACACACACATATGCATATGCCTATATATATATGTGTGTTTTTGTGTGTGTATATACACAAATATATATGTGTGTTTTTGTGTGTGTGTATACATAAATATATATGTGTGTGTGTGTATATTCAAATTTGTATATATATATATATATATATATATATATATATATATACATATACACACATACACACACACACATATATACACATATCTAAATATAAGTGTTGTATGTTCTTACATCACAAGAATATATTCAAACATGCACATACACACACAAATATATCGGCCCAAATATATCGAAAGCCCTTTTCACTTTGTAAGCAGCAAAAAAAAAAAAAAAAAAAAAAGAAGAAAACTACATATTAATCCCTTGAACACATTCCTTCTGCACTGTAAGAAACCTTCGTGGAAAACTTGTTTCAGTTGATAAAGAATCTTAAGTTTCGAAAACACTGGAGCAACATTCCAGAGGGACCCAAAATGTAAACTTAGAAGATTTTGCAATAAGCAAAATATTTGTGTATTTTGCGATAAAACCTGAAAAATCTTTAGGAAAGAGATAAGACTAATTGCTATAAATTCTTATCTAATTCTATCACCAACGTCTATTAATAAATATCTTTTTATCCCGTCGTGACATAAACATTGTAGAAGTTAAAGAAGATTGTTAACGAGGTGAGCATCTCTGAATCAGATTTGAGGCTTTGTAAAAGCTCCAATATCACATTCAAAGATCATAAGGCTAATTTCATTAACAACCCTTAAAATCAAACTTATTAATCTGACTGTAATAGATGTAAGAATTATTATCAAATGGGCCACGACTGTGTCGTAAGAAGTTTGCATCTAAATTGCATGGTCCTGGGTTCAGTCCGACTGCGTGGCGCCTTGGGCAAGTGGTTTTGACTTTAGCCTTGGACCAAACAAAGCCTAGTGAATGGAGGTTATAAAGGCTGAGCATAGCGGTTTAGAAATATCTTGATTTATAAAAGTTGCCAGATCTTTCGTCTCCAAAGTTTGTAAGGAGTTAGAGACTGAAGATGGAAACGTATCACACACACACACATAAAAGACAAACACATAGAGACATGAGTGTCTCTCTCTCTCTCTCTCTCTCTCTCTCTCTCTCTCTCTCTCTCTCTCTCTCTCTCAATCCCTCTATCTTTTTCTTTCTGTTTCTTTCTCCCTCTCTCTCTTTTCCTCTCCCTCAGAGACACAGACACACTCATAAATACATACACACACACTCATATATATGCATATATACATCATCACCATCATCATCGTCATTTAACGTCCGCTTTCCATGCTAGCATGGGTTGGACGATTTGACTGTGGACTGGTGAAACCGGATGGCTACACCAGGCTCCAATCTAATTTGGCAGAGTTTCTACAGGTGGATGCCCTTCCTAACGCCAACCACTCAGAAAGTGTAGTGGGTGCTTTTACGTGTCACCCGCACGAAAACGGCCACACTCGAAATGGTGTCTTTTATGTGCCACCCGCACAAGAGCCAGTCCAGGGGCACTGGCAACGATCTCGCTCGAAAATCCTATGAAGGCCAGTCAGGCGGTACTGGCAACGGCCACGCTCAAAATGGTGCATCTTATGTGCCACCCGCACAAGAGCCAGTCCAGGGGCATTGGCAACGATCTCGCTTGAAAATCCTATGAAGGCCAGTCAGGCGGTACTGGCAACGGCCATGCTCAAAATGGTGTATTTTATGTGCCACCCGCACAAGAGCCAAACCAGGGGCACTGGCAACGATCTCGCTCGAAAATCCTATGAAGGCCAGTCAGGCGGTACTGGCAACGGCCATGCTCAAAATGGTGTATTTTATGTGCCACCCGCACAAGAGCCAAACCAGGGGCACTGGCAACGATCTCACTTGGCTTACGGGTCTTCTCACGCACAGCACATTTCCAAAGGTCTCGGTCAGTAGTCATCGCCTCAGTGAGGCCCATGGTTCGAAGGTCTTGCCTCACCACCTCA
>NW_028315666.1:2500-3938 GCF_046866305.1 Octopus bimaculoides | reverse complement strand
TACACTCTTGGAGTGGTTGGCGTTAGGAAGGGCATCCAGCTGTAGAAACTCTGTCAAATCAATTTGGAGCCAGGTGTAGGCATCTGGTTCACCAGTCCTCAGTCAAATCGTCCAACCCGTGCTAGCATGGAATGCAGATGTTAAACGATGATGATGATGAATATATGTATATATATGTATGTATGTATATATATGTATGTATGTATGTATGTCTGTATATATATATATATATATATATATATATGTATGTATAAAGAATAAAAAGTTTTGAACGGTAGAACAATGCACTATATATATATGTGTATATATGCATATATATATATGTATGTATATATGCATATATATATATGTATATATATATATATATACTCTTTACTCTTTTACTTGTTTCAGTCATTTGACTGCGGCCATGCTGGAGCACCGCCTTTAGTCGAGCAAATTGACCCGGGACTTATTCTTTGTAAGCCTAGTACTTATTCTATCGGTCTCTTTTGCCAAACCGGGGACATAAACACACCAGCATCGGTTGTCAAGCAATGCTAGGGGGACAAACACATACACACACACAGATTGCTTAATAAAGAGAATGAATGGGAGAAAGAGAGCCTGCCGTATGTCGACCCAAACAGAGGGACCAGCTATCCGAGTTGACAGTACCAGGGTAGATGAAGCAATTAGGAGTATGAAGACAGGGAAAGCCCCCGGCCCATCAAGAATCACTGCAGAGATGCTCAAAATATCTGGCAGTGTTGGCTACAGCCTAGTCACCCGTATTACGAACCAGGTGATACACGAAGGAGTCATACCCAATGACTGGTGTAGCAGCACCATAGTAAACTGCTACAAAGGTAAAGGTGACGCTTTAGATACTAATAATTACAGAGGCATCAAGCTGTTAGATCAGGTTATGAAAGTTACGGAGAAGGTCATAGCCCAACTAATTAGGGAGCGAATCAATTTAGATGAGATGCAGTTTGGGTTCGTGCCAGGTAAAAGCACCACTGATGCCATATTTCTAGTGAGACAGCTGCAGGAGAAATATCTAGCCAAGGATAAACCTCTGTACCTGGCCTTCGTTGACATGGAGAAAGCCTTTGACAGGGTCCTCCGATCCTTATCTGGTGGTCAATGAGGAAACTTGGGATAGAAGAATGGTTAGTGAGAGCTGTGCGAGCCATGTACAGAGATGCTGCCAGTAAGGTGAGGGTTGGAAATGAGTACAGCAATGAATTCCGGGTAGAGGTAGGGGTCCACCAAGGTTCCGTCCTCAGCCCCCTCTTATTTATCATAGTCCTCCAGGCAATCACAGAGGAGTTCAAGACAGGTTGCCCCTGGGAGCTCCTCTATGATGATGACCTTGCCCTAATTGCGGAGTCACTATCAGAACTAGAGGAGAAGTTTCAGGTGTGGAAGCAAGGTCTAGAATTGAAGGGCCTTA
>NW_028315664.1:2500-4000 GCF_046866305.1 Octopus bimaculoides | reverse complement strand
GTCCTGCTAGTTCTTGTTTACACGACTTTAAGAGGACAGCTGGGAAACCATCGGGGCCAGTTGCCGAATTTGAGCTCATTTCATTTATGGCAGCTATCACATCTTCCTCTTCAATGTCGATGTAGGTAATGGAGCAGTCTTTTTCTGCTGAGTGCTATTGTCAAAGAAATCAGCTGGGTTCTTTATCTGCATGTGACTCAGAGGAGAAGTGAAGACACTCTTGAATTGTGTACTGAGCACTTCACTTATCCATGAGGGATCTGCAGTCAGTGAGCCATTAGGCAGGAATAGGGGTCCTATCTTAGACTGCACCGTAGCAGTCTCTTTGCAAATCTATAGAAAGCCTTGAGGTTTGTTTTTATGCTTTCTACTGCTCTCTTCTCCTTCTCTGCTCTCTCCTTTTCATGGGAGAGTTTAATTTTGTTTTCTATTTCTAATAGTGTTAGTTTTAATTTAGCCATTTTCCTATCCTCCAGTTCTCTATTTAACTGGTTTGAGACCTTTGTTCTGTGTCTCATAAGGATTTTCCTGTCTCTAGGAATTCTATTGGCATGTTTGCTGGTCTTTCTATATGGCACGTATTTGGTGCATATGTCTTGTATGGTTGACATAAAATGACTTAGTTTGAGGTCATTGTCTTGTATAGAAAGGCTGTCATGCCAGTTTTGATTTCGAATCTCTCTGCGAATTGACTTCCAGTCCGCCCTGTGGAAATTCAGGATGGATATTGCTTGAGTCCTCCTGGTGGGGTGGGTGTCAGTGGGTTGTCTAGGACCATACGTAGTTAATTCTATAATGTTATGATCTGAGAGAGATACGTGGGCGTTATTTTCACATTATGGATTAGGCTCACATTGTTTGTGAAGCAGAGATCTAAAATTTTGCTTCCCCTGGTTGGTTGGAGTATCACTTGTTCCATGAACAGCATGTTGGATAGTTCTAGCAATGATTTTGCCTGGCTTTGTTCATGCAGTGACATCCCAGAGAGGATGTGACCTTCAGGCCATTTAACATTTGGGAGGTTAAAGTCGCCTAGGAAAAGTATATTGATGTGTTGGTCCAGATTTGTCAGGACCTCTTCTATGCGTCTGAGGCTGTCCTCAAATTTACCTTCCTGCTTTGCGGTATTTGGTGGACGGTATGTTGAGCATACAACTACATCAATTTGTTTTATGTGTACTATTAAAGTATCACATACAGAGTTGAGTAGGGGTGTGACATCTTCTCGGATGTACATTGCAACTCCCCCATGACTTCTATCCCTTCTGTCTGTTCGGAGTACGGCATACTCTGGTATATTTATCTCCGCATCTGCTATATTAGGTGTTAGATGCGTTTCGGTAAGCACCATGCATATTGCTTGATTGCATGTTACTAGGTCTTTCAAGTATAGGAACTTGTCTTTGCCGCCTGTTTGTAATAGGCCCCGGATATTCAGTAGGAATATGGGTGTGATATCTGTGCAGGGGTTCCTGGTGTTAGCGGTGGCCATCCCTGATC
>NW_028315663.1:0-2500 GCF_046866305.1 Octopus bimaculoides | reverse complement strand
TCATCATGGTTTCCTTATCTCTGGTTCTGAATGTTCTCAGGATCCATCCAGCCAATCGTCTGCACTTTGTTGCCATTCTGGTAATGTGCACTTGGAAAGAGGTATCATCACTCATGTCGATACCCCAGGTCTCTCACTGATTTAGGCTCTGGGATTGAAATTCCCTGTGGACCAGTGTACTCTGTAAGTTTCATATTCAGTTTTGGACGTTGGTAGCGCAGGGCTTGGAATTTTTCAGCATTAAACTGCATATTATTGTCCTCAGCCCATCTGTAAACTGAGTCCAATTCCTGCTGCAGGTGTGCAACATCACTGGAGTTCTGTATTTTCTGCGAGACTTTTGTATCGTCTGCGTAGCTTGCAAGAGTGGCTATCCGGGCACTTGAAGGCATATCTGAGAGAGCGACTATAAAAAGCAATGGTCCCAAGACAGTGCCCTGTGGAAGACCGCTCATTATTTGTGTTCTCATAGAGGTGGCTCCATTAGCCACTACTGCCTGACTTCTATCTTTCAGAAAGTCATGTAACCACTCTCCAAGTTTTCCAGCTATGCCAAGATCACGCAGTTTGTGGCATATCACACCATGATCCACTTTGTCAAAAGCTTTTGCAAAATCAAGGTATATTACGTCCACATTTGAGTTGTTGAGTAACTGCCTCAACACCCAGTCGTAATGTTGTAAGAGCTGGGTCAGGCAGCTCCTACCTGGTCGAAAGCCATGTTGGGTATCACTCAGCAATTTATTTTCTTCAAGGAAAGCGATCAGTTTTCCTCTGATTATCCTTTCCATGACTTTGCTGATGTGTGAAGTCAGAGAGATAGGCCTATAGTTTTTGGCATCTGCTCTGCTTCCCCCTTTATGGATTGGGCATATTATTCCCTCCTTCAGCTTGCTTGGCAGTCTTCCTTTTGCGAGAAAGCTCTGGAAGAGGATCTGGAGGGGTTTTGCCAGGGCATGCTTACACGATTTAAGGAGGATTGCTGGGAAACCATCAGGGCCAGCAGTTGAGTTTGTGTCCACTTCATGTATAGCTAGTAGTACATCTTCTTCGCTAATGTTGATGTATTCCATCGTAACTGCCTCACTGGTTATAGGGGAGGTAGCAAAGAAGTCCACTGGTTTGTTCACTTGTCTGTGCTCCAATGGAGTGGTGAAGACACTTTTGAATTGCTCATTCAGTACCTCACTGATCCTAGTTGGACTGTCTGTGAGGGAGCCATCCTTTTCGAAGAGGGGTCCAATCTTACAGCGTACTGAGGCTGTTTCTTTTGCGTAATGAAAGAAGGCCTTTGGGTTTGACTTAATGTTTTTTATAACCCAGGCTTCTTTGTCTGCTCTCTCCTTCACATAGGATTGTTGCAGCCTTTTTTCGATCTCCATCAGTGTCGTTTTTAGGCGGGACCTTTGGCCATTCTTGGGATGCTGGTTGAGTCGATTTGCAACTTTTGTCCGTCGTCTCATGAGGATCTTCCTCTCCCTTGGAATCTTGTTCCTATTTGTTTTGGCCTTGTGCTCTGGGACATATTTCTGGCTTATGGCTTGCACAATAGACATGAAACATTCTAGTTTCATGTCAGTGTCTGGTGTGGAGAGACATTTTGGCCAATCCTCTCTGAGGATCTCTTTCTGAATCGATTTCCAGTCCGCTTTGTGGAAGTTCAGATTGGAGAGATTTTGGGTGCTTCCTTTAGGCTGTATGTCTCTGGTTTCTTTTGGCCCAAACATAGACAGCTCTATTATGTTGTGATCCGAAACTAATGTCGGCGTCACTTTCACATCATGAATGATGTCCGTATTGTTCGTGAAGCAGAGATCTAGAATGTTATTCGCTCTAGTTGGTCTGAGAACAGTTTGCTCCATGAATAGGGCATTGGTGAGGTTGAGCAGGCATTCCACCTGTGCTTGCTTGCGATAAGTCATTCCTGAGAGTATGAGACCTTCGGGCCATTTGACGTTGGGGAAGTTGAAATCACCCATAAGAAATATGGTCACATGGTGTTCCAGTTTCATGAGGACTTCTTTAATTCTAGCGAGGCAATCTTCAAATTTGCCTATGTGGTTTGGAGCATCCGGTGGGCAATATGCATTGCATATGACTATATTATGTTGTCTTATGTATATAACTAGGGTGTCGCATACCGAATTTGAGTATGACAGTAAGACCTGGGGTGTGAGGTCGTCACGGATGTATACAGCAACTCCACCATGGCTCCTTTCCCTTCTGTCTGTTCGCAGTATGACATATTTTGGTACGTGTACTTCTGCATCCTCTATATCAGGGCTGAGGTGAGTTTCCACGAGTGCTATGCATAGGGCTTGATTGCATGCAGCAAGGTCTCTCAGGAAAGAAATTTTGCTTTTATTATTATTATGCAACAGGCCCCCAATATTTAGTAAAAATATTGGCGTGATGTCTGTGCAGGCGTTAGGGGAGGCCATCCCATGTCTGTTGGCTGTGGTGGTGTTGCGCAGTGGGGGGCAAGGTTCCTCGTCTGTAC
>NW_028315662.1:0-4000 GCF_046866305.1 Octopus bimaculoides | reverse complement strand
ATCCCTTCTCACGAAAGAAGGTGACACTGTACAAATACACATACCAAAAGCAATTATTGAAAATACAAACAAGAAGCACATATCATACAGACTTATCAACAAGAAAACGAAGCGACCGGAGAATTTCTCCACCCAAAAAATTGAGATTTGTCTCAAACCGATATGGCCCTTTCAAAGTCATGTTACTTGGGGACGAAAATTTGCCACGGTCCTAGTACGCTTTAAGAGCGAACAGTTAGCGAAGGAATTTTCAACACTCTCTCTCCACACAGATGACTTGGTGATGATACCGAGTTATCTTGGACAGAGAGTGACGAAGGTGACAGTAAAGAATGTCCCTTCACAAGTGGAAACACAGTGGATAGTAGGTTCTATATGCCTCGAAATGGAGGAGGCAAATATATTAGAAATTGCTACTGCAGAGGAGAAAAACTGGGAAGGGGGAAAAAAAGTCGAAGTCCTCCTCCACATCACTGAAGAGGAGTGCCAAAAGATCCCCACACACATCCAACTGGCAAAGGACCACAAGTTATATGTAGTGGTGGAAGGAAGGCGGCCACGTTGTTATGTATGCGGCAGCGAGGCACACCTCAAGGACAGTTGCCCAACCGCCGCCAACCAAAAAAAGCAACAAGGGCAACCACCAAAACCCGGAAAAAAAACCCTACTACCAACACCACCATCAACAATCAAAACAAGAGAAACACAAGCAACACTGGCAACTGAGAAGACAACAGCATCTGCAAAAACAACAAGTGAGGAAGCAGGGGAAAAGAAAGAAAATTCCAAGACTGTTTCCCCCTCCCCCACATCACACACACCTCACACAAATAACAAGCCATCAGCACCAACAAAAACAGCAACACAACCACTCACACAAGCACACACAGACGCTCACAATTTGCCCCTACCCCCTTCCGATTCCTCAGAACCTTCGTCGGAAGATGAAAGTAATGAGGAATGGCAAATAGCCCAGAAAGGAAGGAGGAAGAGGAGCAAGAAAAGAAAAGCAAACACAGCAGGGAGATACACAACTCCCGAAAACACTCCAGACACCAACACAAGCACACACAACTACAACACAAGCAACAAAACCCCAAAAGCAAGTACACACACAATGCTCACTGCCATCAACACAAAAAACTCAGAGTTGATGGAATACATCAACACAAAAACAAACATAACAAACGAAGACATAAAAACCAGCAACCACCCATACACAACACCGCCAGAACACATCAAAATACTACACATAACACCAACCCTGCACCACACACTAAAATCTATTTTTCCAAAGGCAGTTGGCAAATGCCAAAAATACCTGGCGCAAAAACTATATAGTGATCTCCTCGAAGAAAACCCGAAGGAGGAGACACAAAAACTCTCAAACGGTAAGTGACTCTCTTTATAAAACTTTAACACTCAAATCAAAATGATGCTCAAGATTGGTTGTGTAAATGCGCGTGGCTTGGGGTCCCCTTGGAAACAAGGGTACCTCCTAAATGACATAAAGTCACATAAACTAGAAATCATAGCCATAAGCGAGACCAGACTCCATGATCCGCGGGCCCTATCGTCCATGTTTGGCAGACAGTTTAACATTTATTTTTCTCCCTGTCTGCCGAGAATGGGCGGTAGTGGCACGGCGGTACTCTTTCGCAAGAGTCTGGATCTCGAAGTAAAGACAGTATTCATAGACCCGGAGGGTAGATTGGTTGTTCTGGATGTCGATGGCAGCGATGGGTGTGCTTTTCGACTCATATCAGTATACGCACCACCTTTAACAGGTAGGCCGGATTTCTTTCGACGTCTAGAAGTATTCCTAGGAACGTCTCGTCCTTTACTTTTAGTGGGGGATTGGAATGCTACCTTGGACACGCATCTAGACTATGTGGGCAGAGATAGGAATAGACGGGGATGCAAATGCCTCAAAGACCTGCTCAGACGCTTTCAACTGTCTGACAGGTACCGACTCGATTACCCGAATGCGCCAATGTGGACATGGACAAACCGCATCGGGTCGTCGAGATCGTATCTAGATAGAATACTGTGTAGGAGAGTAGATAGAGATAGCATAGGGTGTCCACAATTTCACATAGTCAGCTACACGGATCACAAACTTGTGACGTGTACGCTAGACTTAGATAAGACACATAGGCAGGGCTCCGGTTACTGGAAACTAAACGCGTCTTTCCCGTCGAGACCAGTTTTCAGAGACCGGATTAGCACGTTAGTAAAGAGGGCTTTGACAGGAGCCATCATCAATAACAAATGGTGGTTTGCCCTCAAGAGAGCAATAAAAGCAGAAGCGGTTAGGTATAGCAAAGCACTAGCCATAGACAGAAACAGAGTAGAGGGTGAACTAGTTAAGAAGCTAGAAGAGGCAATTAGAAGTGGCATCGCATCCGACGTTTTGGCGGCGAGGTTGGCCCTTGACCAACACTTCAACGCCAAACACGAAGGGTGCGTTGTCAGGGCTAGGATGCGTGCTCTAAGAAACGAAGGTGTTGGAGCCGCACGAGAGGCCCGGGTGGCGGAGGCGCAACAGGGCAACAAAGCCACCATTCGGTCTCTAGTGGACGAACAGGGGCGCGAGCTGCTCGAGCCAAGCAAAATGTGTGAGGCCTTTCAGCGGCACTTTGCTCGACTGTTTGGGACGAATGGCGAGCGAGAACGCAGGGTGGACTTCAGTGCCTACCTGCACAGCCTGCCACGACTCTCGGCAAGAGAGGCGGAGTGCTGCGAAGGTGCCATTACGGCGGCGGAAGTGAGGGACGCGATGGCGGGATGCTCGAGGGACAAATCTCCGGGTTTGGATGGTCTGCCCTACGAGCTTTACAACTGTAAGCCAGACTTGTTTGGAGACGTCTTGGCGGCCGTGTACTGCAACTGGCAGCAAAACGGGAGCATTCCCGGTTTTGTGAGTCGAGGAGCCGTAACGCTGCTGAAGAAAGATCCAAACAAGGGGGACGTCATAGATAACTTTAGGCCCATCACTCTGCTGAATGCAGACTTGAAAATTTTGGCCAAGGTGTTAGCCAAGCGGTTGGCGCTTGTCATCGAGAAACTGATCGGCAAGGCGCAAACGTGCGCGGTGCCGGGCAGGAGCATCCATGACAACCTCCATCTGATGCGCTACATCATAGAGAGGGTAGTTAAGGAACCTGGCATGGGTGGGGCCCTGATCAATTTAGATCAATCGAAAGCTTTCGATAGGGTAGACCATCAATACTTGGAGGCTGTCCTCATAGCAGCCGGCTTCGGTCCCATTTTCCGCGGCTGGATTGCTGCCTTGTACAGAGGCATCCGTTCGGTAGTTCGCGTCAATGGGCATCTATCAAGACCCTTCGACATTGCACGTTCGGTCCGTCAGGGATGCCCCCTCTCGTCGCTTCTGTACGTGTTGACTCTCGAGCCACTACTGCGGAAGCTGGCGACGCTGAGGGGCATCCCGCGAGAGTTGGGATGCGGGACGAGCGTGTCGTCATACGCGGACGACGTCACCGTCATAGTGTCTAGCCAAAAGCACATCGAGCTTGTTGGCGAGACACTGAGAGAATACGAAGCGGTAACGGGAGCGAAAATCAACCGGGATAAGTCAGTGGGCTTGCGGCTCGGCACCTGGAGAAGCAACCCCATGCCGTCAAGTAGCGCCTCCGTCGTGGGACGTTGGACTGACGGTCCGGTTGAGATGCTCGGGGTCTGGTTTGGTCCAGACCTCCAAACGGAGAAGAACTGGGACGAGATAACGAGAAGGGTGGCCACTCTAGCCCGGCAATGGGCCGAGAGGAAGCTTTCCCTGAAAGGTCGGGCGGAGGTGGCGAACACGTACATCGCGTCCGTCATCTACTACCGCCTGACCGTCGTTCCTTGTCCCGACCCTACCATCACCAAACTGGAGCGCATCCTCTTCCGCTTCTTGTGGAAAGGAAGCATTCCGATGGTTAGGCGATCCGTTTGCTGCCAACACCCGTTAAAAGGAGGACTGGGCATGCCGTGG
>NW_028315661.1:0-4000 GCF_046866305.1 Octopus bimaculoides | reverse complement strand
CTCATAATATTATGAGGAAGTCTTCCCCCAAGTGCAGTACCACAACAAACTGGTGAACAAATGAAACACATGCATTGAGTATGTGCAGTCAATAATGTTCTCATATATATATATATACATACATATATATATATACATATATATACATATATATATATATATATATATATATATATATATATACATATATATATATATATACATACATATATATATATATATACATATATATGCGAGTAAAAATAAATACAAAAAAGGTGGGTTTTTTTGTATGATTGTGTATAGAGGAATATATTATTTTGCTTAAAAGAGTTCCAACACTGTCTGTTTTTTATGTTTTATTTATATTCCTGCAGAACTAATGTGGGGTATAGAATATGGAATATACAATATATAATATGATATACAATATACAATATAAAATAAAATAACATAAAAATGGATGGCACCCTGAAAGAAAGTATTGAATGTAGATGAAATATTGAGTGTTCAATATAAAGGATCAAATATAAATATATAAATATAAATATATATATATAAAGGCGACTCGAGTTTCAGGGCTATTTCCCTTCGTCATGGCCGGTATGACAGACTTTAACAGACTGTCTTTATATGTATATATTTATATATTTATATATTTGATCCTTTATATTGAACACTCAATATTTCATCTACATTCAATACTTTCTTTCAGGGTGCCATCCATTTTTATGTTATTTTATTTTATATTGTATATTGTATATCATATTATATATTGTATATTCCATATTCTATACCCCACATTAGTTCTGCAGGAATATAAATAAAACATAAAAAACAGACAGTGTTGGAACTCTTTTAAGCAAAATTATATATACATATATATATATATATATATATATACATATATATATATATACATATATATATATATACATATATATATATATATATATACATATATATATATATATATATACATACATATATATATATATATATATACATATATACATATATATATATACATACATATATATATATATATATATACATATATACATATATATATATATATATATACATTTATTTATTTATTTATTTATGTGTTTCAGCCAAGTGGCTGCGGTCATGCTGGTGCACCACCGTGATTTTCACGTTCCTTGCATGGCTCTTCTCCCCCACCTGACATGGTCCAATCAAGAGTTTTGATGGCACATCTGGTGTATAAGAGAATTTGACACAGCTGCCCTAAACTGCGTCTCATTACGAGCCATTGGTTCGTCTGGTATCGTGGAGAGGAAAGCGTCAAGTTTTGTCTTGAAGACCTCCGCATCCATGTCTTGCATGTCTCTCAAATGTTTTGGCAGGGCATTGAAGAGCTGAGGTCCTCTGAAACCGAGGCTGCTGCAGTATCTCGTTCTTATGTGAGATGCAGTGGACGGTACCTTTGGCACCATGCAGTGGCGACCCGTGCGGGCATTCCTGTAGTACTTGATACCAAAGTTTGGCACCAGTCCTTCCAGTATTTTCCATATGTATATTATTACATATCTCTCCCGCCTGCGCTCCAGGGAGTAGAGACCTAGTGCCTTCAGTCGCTCCCTGTAGTTCATCTGTTGGACTGTGGCGATCTTTTTTGTATAGTGCCGCTGAATTGCCTCGAGTTCTGCTGTCCGCTTAACACTGTGTGGTGACCACAACTGAGAGCAATAGTCTAGGCGGCTCAGAACAAATGTCTTCCATAGAATCAACATGACTTTTTGATCCCTTGTACGGAAAGTCCTCAGTATCCACCCCGCCAGTTGTCTGCACCTTGCTGTCAACTTGATAATGTGCATGTGAAATGATGCATCACTACACATGTTGATGCCCAGATCTCTAACTGTTTGTGGTTCTGGGATTGCAGTACCTCCAGGCCCTGTGTATGCCAGTTGGGAGGTACTCATGGTCTTGTAGCGCAGTACTTGAAATTTTTTTGCATTGAACTGCATATTATTTTGCTCTGCCCACTCATATATTGCATTTAGGTCATTCTGCAGGCTTACAATATCATCAGGATTCTTTATTGCCTGAGATATCTTTGTGTCATCAGCATAGCTAGTGACAGTGGCTCTCCGAGTGACCGTGGGCATGTCCAGAAGGGCCACTATGAACAGTAGTGGCCCCAGAACAGTTCCCTGTGGAACACCGCTCAATATTTGTGTTTCCCTAGATAGTTCTCCATTGGCTGCAACTGTCTGACTTCTACCATTCAGGAAGTCATGCAGCCACTCTCCTAATTTACCAGCTATGCCAAGGTTTCGCAGCTTGTGACATATCAAGCCATGATCAACTTTGTCAAAGGCTTTTGCAAAGTCGAGATATATCACATCAACATTTGAATGGTCAAGTAGCTGCTTCAGGACCCAGTCATAATGCTGCAAGAGCTGCGTGAGGCAGCTTTTACCTGGACGGAAACCATGCTGGGTCTCATTCAGCAAGTCATTTTCTTCTAGGAACGCAATCAATCTCCTTCTGACAATTCGTTCCATGACTTTGCTAATATGTGAAGTTAGAGAGATGGGCCTGTAGTTTCCAGCCTCTGCTCTGCTTCCACCTTTATGGATAGGACATATGGTGCCTTCCTTCAGCTTTTTGGGAAGTTTACCATTTGCAAGGAAACTCTGGAAGAGTATCCGGAGTGGTCCTGCTAATTCTTGTTTACACGACTTTAAGAGGACAGCTGGGAAACCATCGGGGCCAGTTGCCGAATTTGAGCTCATTTCATTTATGGCAGCTATCACATCTTCCTCTTCAATGTCGATGTAGGTAATGGATGCAGTCCCCTTCTGCTGAGTGCTATTGTCAAAGAAATCAGCTGGGTTCTTTATCTGCATGTGACTCAGAGGAGAGGTGAAGACACTCTTGAATTGTGTACTGAGCACTTCACTTATCCATGTGGGATCTGCAGTCAGTGAGCCATTAGGCAGGAACAGGGGTCCTATCTTATACTGCACCGTAGCAGTCTCCTTTGCAAATCTATAGAAAGCCTTGGGGTTTGTTTTTATGCGTTCTACTGCTCTCTTTTCCTTCTCTGCTCTCTCCTTTTCATGGGAGAGTTTAATTTTGTTTTCTATTTCTAACAGTGTTAGTTTTAATTTAGCCCTTTTCCTATCCTCCAGTTCTCTATTTAACTGGTTTGAGACCTTTGTTCTGTGTCTCATAAGGATTTTCCTGTCTCTAGGAATTCTATTGGCATGTTTGCTGGTCTTTCTATATGGCACGTATTTGGTGCATATGTCTTGTATGGTTGACATAAAATGACTTAGTTTGAGGTCATTGTCTTGTATAGAAAGGCTGTCGTGCCAGTTTTGATTTCGAATCTCTCTGCGAATTGACTTCCAGTCCGCCCCGTGGAAATTCAGGTTGGATATTGCTTGAGTACTCCTGGTGGGGTGGGTGTCAGTGGGTTGTCTAGGACCATACATAGTTAATTCTATAATGTTATGATCTGAGAGAGACGTGGGCGTTATATGTATATATATATATATATATACATATATATATATATATATATACATATATATATATATATACATATATACATATATATACATATATATACATATATACATATATACATATATACATATATACATATATACATATATACATATATATACATATATATATATACATATACATATATATATATATATACATATATATATATATACATATATATATATATACACATATATATATACACACATATATATATACACACATATATATATATATATATACACACACATATATATATATATATATACACACATATATATATATATACACACATATATATATATATACACACATATATATATATATACACACATATATATATATATACACACATATATATATATATACACACATATATATATATATACACACATATATATATATATACACACATATATATATATATACACACATATATATATATATACACACATATATATATATACACATATAT
>NW_028315660.1:0-4000 GCF_046866305.1 Octopus bimaculoides | reverse complement strand
ACACAAACTACAACCACAACAGAAGCAACAACCATAACAGAACCGACAACCACAACACAAACTACAACCACAACAGAACCAACAACCACAACAGAACCGACAACCACAACACAAACTACAAACACAACAGAACCAACAACCACAACAGAACCGACAACCACAACACAAACTAGAACCACAACAGAACCAACAACCACACCAGAACCGAAAGCCACAACTGAACCGACAACCACAACACAAACTACAACTACAACAGAACCAACAACCACAACAGAACCGACAACCACAACACAAACTACAACCACAACAGAAGCAACAACCACAACAGAACCGACAACCACAACACAAACTACAACCACAACAGAAGCAACAACCACAACAGAACCGACAACCACAACAGAACCGACAACCACAACACAAACTACAACCACAACAGAAGCAACAACCATAACAGAACCGACAACCACAACACAAACTACAACCACAACAGTAGCAACAACCGCAACAGAACCGACAACCACAACAGAACCGACAACCACAACACAAACTACAACCACAACAGAACCGACAACCACAACACAAACTACAACCACAACAGAACCAACAACCATAACAGAAGCGACAACCACAACACAAACTACAACCACATCAGAAGCAACAACCACAACAGAACCGACAACCACAACACAAACTACAACCACAACAGAACCAACAACCATAACAGAACCGACAACCACAACACAAACTACAACCACAACAGAAGCAACAACCACAACAGAACCGACAACCACAACAGAACCGACAACCACAACACAAACTACAACCACAACAGAAGCAACAACCACAACAGAACCAACAACCACAACAGAACCGACAACCACAACACAAACTACAACCACAACAGAAGCAACAACCACAACAGAACCGACAACCACAACAGAACCGACAACCACAACACAAACTACAACTACAACAGAAGCAACAACCGCAACAGAACCGACAACCACAACACAAACTACAACCACAACAGAAGCAACAACCGCAACAGAACCGACAACCACAACAGAACCGACAACCACAACACAAACTACAACCACAACAGAAGCAACAACCACAACAGTACCGACAACCACAACACAAACTACAACCACAACAGAAGCAACAACCACAACAGAACCGACAACCACAACAGAACCGACAACCACAACAGAACCGACAACCACAACACAAACTACAACCACAACAGAACCAACAACCACAACAGAACCAACAACCACAACAGAACCGACAACCACAACACAAACTACAACCACAACAGAACCAACAACCACAACAGAACCAACAACCACAACAGAACCGACAACCACAACACAAACTACAACCACAACAAAACCAACAACCACAACAGAACCAACAACCACAACAGAACCGACAACCACAACACAAACTACAACCACAACAGAAGCAACAACCACAACAGAACCGACAACCACAACAGAACCGACAACCACAACACAAACTACAACCACAACAGAACCAACAACCACAACAGAACCGACAACCACAACACAAACTACAACAACAGCAGAAGCAACAACCACAAAAGAACCAACAACCACAACAGAACCGACAACCACAACACAAACTACAACCACAACAGAACCAACAACCACAACAGAACCAACAACCACAACAGAACCGACAACCACAACACAAACTACAACCACAACAGAAGCAACAACCACAACAGAACCGACAACCACAACAGAACCGACAACCACAACACAAACTACAACCACAACAGAAGCAACGACCACAACAGAACCAACAACCACAACAGAACCAACAACCACAACAAAACCAACAACCACAGTACAACCAACAACCACAACACAAACTACAACCACAACAGAGCCAATAACCACAACACGAACTACAACCACAACAGAACTAAGAAACGCAACAGAACCAACAACCACAACAGAACCAACAACCACAACACAAACTACAACCACAACAGAACCAACAACCACAACAGAAGCAACAACCACAACACAAACTACAACCTCAATACAAACTACAACCACAACAGAAGCAACAACCACAACAGAACCGACAACCACAGTACAACCAATAACCACAACACAAACTACAACCACAACAGAGCCAATAACCACAACACGAACTACAACCACAACAGAACCAAGAAACGCAACAGAACCAACAACCACAACAGAACCAACAACCACAACACAAACTACAACCACTACAGAACCAACAACCACAACAGAACCAACAACCACAACACAAACTACAACCACAACAGAACCGACAACCACAACAAAACCAACAACCACAACACAAACTACAACCTCAATACAAACTACAACCACAACAGAAGCAACAACCACAACAGAACCGACAACCACAACACAAACTACAACCACAACAGAACCAACAACCACAACAGAACCGACAACCACAACACAAACTACAACCACTACAGAAGCCACAACCACAACAGAACCAACACCCACAACAGAACCGACAACCACAACACAAACTACAACCACAACAGAAGCAACAACCACAACAGAACCGACAACCACAACACAAGCTACAACCACAACAGAACCAACAACCACAACAGAAGCAACAACCACAACAGAACCGACAACCACAACACAAACTACAACCACAACAGAACCAACAACCACAACAGAAGCAACAACCACAACAGAACCGACAACCACAACAAAACCAACAACTACAACACAAACTACAACCACAACAGAAGCAACAACCACAACAGAACCGACAACCACAACACAAACTACAACCACAACAGAAGCAACAACCACAACAGAACCGACAACCACAACAGAACCGACAACCACAACACAAACTACAACCACAACAGAAGCAACAACCACAACAGAACCGACAACCACAACACAAACTACAACCACAACAGAAGCAACAACCACAACAGAACCGACAACCACAACAGAACCGACAACCACAACACAAACTACAACCACAACAGAAGCAACAACCACAACAGAACCAACAACCACAACAGAACCGACAACCACAACACAAACTACAACCACAACAGAACCAACAACCACAACAGAACCGAAAACCACAACAGAACCGACAACCACAACACAAACTACAACTACAACAGAAGCAACAACCACAACAGAACCAACAACCACAACAGAACCGACAACCACAACACAAACTACAACCACAACAGAACCAACAACCATAACAGAACCGACAACCACAACACAAACTACAACCACAACAGAAGCAACAACCACAACAGAACCAACAACCACAACAGAACCGACAACCTCAACACAAACTACAACCACAACAGAACCAACAACCATAACAGAACCGACAACCACAACACAAACTACAACCACAACAGAAGCAACAACCGCAACAGAACCGACAACCACAACAGAACCGACAACCACAACACAAACTACAACCACAACACAAACTACAACCACAACAGAAGCAACAACCGCAACGGAACCGACAACCACAACAGAACCGACAACCACAACACAAACTACAACCACAACAGAAGCAACAACCGCAACAGAACCGACAACCACAACACAAACTACAACCACAACAGAACCAACAACCACAACAGTACCGACAACCACAACACAAACTACAACCACAACAGAACCAACAACCACAACAGAACCGACAACCACAACACAAACTACAACCACAACAGAACCAACAACCACAACAGAACCGACAACCACAACACAAACTACAACTACAACAGAACCAACAACCACAACAGAACCGACAACCACAACACAAACTACAACCACAACAGAACCAACAAGCACAACAGTACCGACAACCACAACACAAACTACAACCACAACAGAACCAACAACCACAACAGAACCGACAACCACAACACAAACTACAATCACAACAGAACCAACAACCACAACAG
>NW_028315659.1:0-4281 GCF_046866305.1 Octopus bimaculoides | reverse complement strand
CAGCAAAGTTGTTTTACGCCTCTTACACTAAATTTTATTTCGTTTTTGAGCTCGGGTTCAAACATTCATAGTTTTAACACCCTTTTATTGCCTTAAAAAGTTGTTTTGGGGGATTATATTTTTCTATGTCGAAATTGTGCAACAACTGATGCATTTGGTTGTGCAGTTTGTTTGCATGGGAAATCTGCCCTTTGTGGCGAATTTACCGATATTATCTAATATTATTTACGGCTTTTCTTCGCCATTTTTTTTGGTTTTGAGACTTGGAGTCTTCGAAGCCAATTTTGCAGACGATTTCAGAACGAACGCCGGTCTCCATAGCAACTCTCTTTGCGACGTTGATTTCCTTACCCTCCCTTCACCACGGCTTCATGAAGGAGGGAAGACGGGGAGAGGCATCACACGAACAAGTGCAAGTGTACGCGTGAACCCTAACACCGTTGCCACCAGCAACAACAGCGATATCGTCGCAAAGGCTTCGGACCTCAAAGAAGAGAAACGCCAACACCACCACCGGACAGACAGACAGACAGACCGACAGACAGATAGACAGACAGACAGATAGACAGGCAGATAGACAGACAGATAGATAGACAGAGACAGACAGACAGACAGATAGATAGACAGACAGACAGATAGACAGACAGACAGATAGACAGACAGACAGACAGATAGACAGACAGACAGACAGATAGACAGACAGACAGAGACAGACAGAGACAGACAGACAGACAGATAGACAGACAAATAGACAGACAGACAGATAGACAGACAAATAGACAGACAGACAGAGACAGACAGATAGACAGACAGACAGACAGACATGACGCTCTGGTATTTGTGGCTATCATACCATGAGCTGGCCTTCCCTATTTTCTTCTTAGTCCTTTCTATGGTGTTCCATGATTTGCTCCTATAGAGTGGGCAAATCCCATTCCTATCGTTGCGTTTGATTGTTTCAAACTTCATAGCTCCTTTGTATACCCTGATCCTTTCTTTATGGCTGTAACCTGAGAACTGCATGCGGTGAACGAGATGTTGTATATGTCTCTTTAATTCTGTAGGGTTGCACATGCAGGAGACATTTCGCATTACTCTAACGAGGTCTGCCATCAATATGTTGAATTTGGCATTGTCCGCAATAGCCGAGTTCCGGTGGATCAGGTATTTGGAGGCCATAGGTTTTGTATAGTGTGAATGGAGGATTCTGGTTTTATTGTTCTTAGTTTCTAGCCAGAGTTCAGTATCTAATACAGGTAATCTATGGTAAGGGTGTTTAGTAGGGTAGTCTATCGTAACTTTAATACTCTGGTGGATGGAGTTAGCTATTTGCTGGATGCTCTCCATAGTCTTAGTTTCTATTTCTATTTCAGGGGTACTCTCTTGTGGGGGTGTCTTTACCACTAAGTCGATATCAAGTAATATAAAGCTGAAGCAAATTAACACCAAATATACAGTGCGTGTGTTTTTATTGGCTAAACTGGCAATATGACCATCCCCAAGTACAACAACATATGTTTCAACACACGATTTCACATCAAAAATCTTGCAAAACAAATATATACATATATATATATATATATATATATATATATATATATATATATATATATATATATATATATATATATATATATATATATATATATATATATATATATATATATATAATAGCAAACGCACCCGTCCTTTGGACGATTTAAGTTGCTTTGGTGGTATTTTTTTCACCAAATAATTGAACTACTGAGAAGGCTTATGAATAGCATGGCAGTCTATGTTTCTGATTAACCTAGGAATGGGAGATCGAATTGAAGGCTGGATATTGTGGAGATCTCGCGCTTTAATTATCATAGCACATATAAGTTGGCAAGCGATGAAAAGTTAAGCTACTGAAGTGTTTTGGCAGTAGGTTACAGATAATGACTCCACAATATAGTTGTTTTGTATGAAAGCGAAGTTCCTTGTCAGAAACAGCCACATAAATGGTGGAAAGAAATTGAAGGGAGACATTGAGACTTCCCCTCTGCGAGTTTAACAGCAAAGGGAGCTATTTTTTCAGAGAGATAAGCTAACAAAAGCCCCTTTATTCTGTCTTCCGACATAGCCTGCACGTAAGCAGCGAATGCCGCATAAAGTTAATTTGCTTAGGAGCTTTCTGAAAGATACGTAGCATTTTCGATAGTGAAAGCAAAACTCGGCAGAGTTATGATGTAAGACCCCCTCATGTGCTAAGACCCCCTCATAACTTTTTTTCATTTTTACAAAATTTTACAAAATTTTTTTCGATTCTGTCTTCTCTTTTACTTGTTTCAGTCATTTGACCGTGGCCATGCCGGAGCACCGCCCTTTAGTCGAGCAAATCGACACCAGGACCCACTCCTTGCAAGCCCAGCACCTATTCCATCGGTCTCCCCCTGCCGAACCGCTAAGTTACGGGGCACGTAAACACACCAGCATTATTGCTAGAAATTCACATGCTAGAAATAACAGCCAAATCTCACAAAACTACGATGACATAATGAAAGAAACAAAAGACTCACCTTTCTGCAAAGATTTCCCGCCGTAATATGACAAAGTGAAATTAAAGTGTTCATTTAAGGAAATATTGAAGCAGCTTGTTCCAGAGGAAATAATAATAGATTTTTTTGAAAAAACAAATATATATATATATATATATATATATATATATATATATATATATACATATGTATGTGTCTGTATTTGTCCTTGCCTCACCGCTTGACAACCAGTGTTTGTGTGTTTACATCCCTGTAACATAGCAGTTCAATAAAAGAGACTGATAGAATAAGTACTACGCTTAAAAAAACAATAAATAGGTCCTGGTGTTGATTTGTTCAACAAAAATTCTTTAAGGAGGTGCTCCAGCATGGACTGCAGTCAAATGAGTGAAGCAAATGAAAGAATATGTTCCACCACCACCACTACCCACTGATAAACGAAGACCACCACTCACCGTATCAGTTGACTTTGGGTCAAGACAAGACACTGTGGTCAGACAGTGATTGACACAGTCCAAAATTATGTCCACCCACGGCATGTTGACATAGGTAGGTGAACAGCTGGACACACCATACTTGAGACGGCACACTTCGTCAAACTGCTTCTCCACATGGTGTATATGGTGGCGCACCCTGGTGGAAGAGAAAAAAGAACATGAATGTGATTGAGGGTAGATATGGAGTCCTATGTGTGAGTGCACAGATTGCATTTCAATTGAATCTCCTGACAACAATGCCAGCTTCATATAACCAAGCTATCCTTCTCCCTGGAGACTAGCTTACGGTTTACCCCTTGTTTAGATACCTATTACTTCCAAAGTCCCCACAAGCTATGAAACATGTGTGACTTGGATTTTTTCTACTCCATTCCCTAATTTTGGATGTTTATTCGCATTTCAAGCAACCCCCAACTGCTAACCATAAATTATAAAATAACCTTCAACAAAGCGCTAGTACGAAGCAGTGTTTTAGGTTTGAACAGAATTTAGGTTAGTTTGAAATATGTTTTGGTCACATGTTTCAACTGCTGCAGATATTGTGGAGAATAAATTTCTCTTATGATAAAAAAAAGGTATGAAAAGAGGGGTTTGTTCAGTGTCACCCTCTTTCAGAAATCTCAGAGGTTTTGGAGACTGGATTTTCATCCGGTTGAGCGAAGGAGACCCAGATGAGCATGATCAAGTTTTAACAAGCAAAATGGTGACAAACAACAACAACAACAGGATCAATATATTTGTTGCCCTTACCTTGACACAAGATCCACTGCAGATTTTCCGGATGTTTCCAAAGTCACGGAACGGATGTAGTTCCAAACATCTTGCTCAGCCTGTGAGCATTTCTCGCTGGTGTCATCACCGAAGGTGAACGGAGGAAGTGTGAGGGACCGTAAAGTGTCCCTTACAAACAGGAGATGTTCTTGAGAGTTCCAGTGAATAGGGGGCAGATCTGAAGGGGAGGAAGAAATGGGAGGAAAGGAAAAAAATTAAAACAGAAGTTTAAATGATAGTCACACAGGAGATTGAAGTAATAATAATAATAATAATAATAATAATAATGGTTTCAAATTTTACCACAAAGTCAGCAATTTTGTGCCTGACCGGTTTCTATCAAACCAACCCACCCATGCCAGTAGACAAGGCAGACATTGAATGATGATGATAATGATATATATATATGTATATATATATATACACATACATATATATATATATTAGTTTATGTATATATCAATATTATCTCAGTTTTAAAAAAAACCTTTGAT
>NW_028315655.1:0-4376 GCF_046866305.1 Octopus bimaculoides | reverse complement strand
CTCCTATCAAACCAGTTCCTATCAAACCATCCAACCCATGCCAGCATGGAAAACAGATGTTAAATGATGATGATGATGATATATTGCTAGGTATGTATGTATGTATGTATGTATGTATGTATGTATGTATGTATGTATGTATGCATGTACGTATATGTATCTATGTGTGTATGCATGCATGTATGCATGCATGCATGTGTGTATGTATGCATGTATGTATGTATGCATGTATGTCTATGTATGTATACATGTATGTAGATATATATGCATATATATATATATATATATGTGTGTGTGTGTGTGTGTGTGTGTATGTGTGTTTCTGGGTGTTTTCATCTATTTAGCTTTCTCTCTCATCATTTCTTTAACTATGTGATTTTTCAAACAAAATGATTGATCTTTCTTTCCACTATTACTTTATCTATTTCAGAAATATTGATTGAAATCAATAAACAATACAAATCTAAAAGAAACACCCCTCTACTTATATTCTTTTGTTTAAATTGTTATTGATCTCTCACATTAGCCGAACGTCACAGATTTCGAAAGAAGGTACAGTTTTAATTGAATCAGTGTGGGCAGACGTGGGCATGGCTGTGTGGTTAGCAAATATACTTCCCAACCACATGGTTTTGAGTTCAATCACACTATGTGGCATTTTAGGCACGTGTCGACCGGGGCTGACCAAAGTCTTGTGATAGATATGGTTGTTAAAATAAGTACCAGTCAGATACTGGAGTCAATGCCATTGACTAGACCCCACCCACCAAATTTGAGACCTTGTCCTTATAGTAGAAAGAACTATTATTATTATTATTATTATTATTATTATTGAGGAAGCAAGCTGGCAGAATTGTGAGCTCACTGGACAAATTGCTTAGCAGCATTTCATTTGTCTTTGTTCTGAGTTCAAATTCCACTGAAGTCATCTTTGCCTTTCATCCTTTTGGAATAAATAAAATAAGTACCAGTTGACTTACTCTCTCCCCCAAAATTGCTGGCCATGTGCCAAAGTTTGAAACTGTAAAGCGGCAAGTTGGCAGAATTATTACCATACTGGATAAAATGCCTCGGGGCCTTGCTGTCTATTTCTCATCATCATGTTAACTTCTCTTATTTTTCCATGTTTACATGGGTCAGGTGAGAGCAAATTGAGAGAGAGATTTTCTGTAGCAGATACCTTTCCTGGTGCCAAGCACCACCTGTTTCCAGACGATGGCATTTGCTTTGCAAGACAAATGTTTGCAATCAGTGAATACACATGAAGATGAGGATAAATATGAATCTACTCTCTCTCTCTCTCTCTCTCTCTCTCTCTCTCTCTCTCTCTCTCTCTCTCTCTCTCTCTCTCTCTCTCTCTCTCTCTATATATATATATATCTATATATATATATATATCTATATATATATATATAATGTACGCTAATCTCTTGAAGACACCCTTACTATCTCTCTCGTTCTCTCTGTATGTCAGTCTCTCCTTCTCTGCTCTCTCCTCTTTCTCTCCTCTCTCTCTCTCTTATCCACTCCCACTTCTTCCCTAATGCGACTCACGTCATTCACTATCTCCTCTCCTCCACCATGCACCCTCCCACCGAAAAAAAACACCCCTCCCTTCCTTTCTCTTGCCGTCATATTTCGTTTCGTTTCTTCTGCTTTTTTTCTTCTTCTTCTCCCAGTCTGCCTTGCTTTGCCTGCCATTGCGGCAATTCTTTAATCCATTCCACCTCCTCTATCTCCTCTCCCTTCTCCACCCCTACCTTAGAAACTAAAGTAACACCAGCACCAACGACGCCAACAGCAACATCAACATGTCTCTGGAGAAGAGAGTTGAAGTTATTATGTAAATGACTGCTGTCTGTACCGATCGAACTAGTGACAATGCTGTCGCATCCGCGCACCTTCTCAGATAAGACGGCTTCTTATGAAAACTAATATGAAGAAATAAGCAAACGCTTTCCATTATTGTTAATGAAACATTTCTATCTGTCTGTCTGTCTGTCTCTGCTTGTCTGTTTATCTACCTTTGTCTGCATGTCTAGCTACCTCACTATCTGCCTATCTCTGCCTATATATATGTATTATATATATATATATATATATAAATGTGTGTGTGTAGTATGTATGTATTCATACAGAGAACGAGAGAGATACGTAGATAGGTATGCACATAACATGCGCATGTGTGTGTGTATGCATAGATAGATACAGATAGACTGATAGACAGATAAGCTGGTAGATAGATAGATAGATAAATAAACAGATAGATAGATAGATAGATAAACAGATAGATAGATAAATAGATAGATAGATGCGAGCGCACAAACACAAAACAGATTGAAATAGAGTAAAAAAAATGAAACGAGGGAAATAAAGAAAAAAAAACTGCCTTTTTCTTTTCTCCTTTCCTCTATCTGATTCTATCCCAGTTTTATCTACCCGGATAATCCATTCACCAGTTCTTTGACGAAAATTTCTCATGATTTCTTAATTAGTTCCCTTATCTACCTCTCTAACGTATTCGACACTGAGAGAAAATAAAAGAATGATTTTAGGCGACTCCATCTTAACAGTATTATTATTGTTTGTTGAAAGATGGGTGACTGTTGGAAGAATGGCCAGTATAAACGGACCAATTCTGAGAATACACCTGTAAAAAAAAAAAGGTACTATAAAAGAAGGGGCTCTATACCCCTTTTTATCTACTGACCAGGCTCCTTTCGAAGCGCCTCCCCCTATTAGGAGTTTTATTTGTTATATCTTTCTCTGTTTTCCTAACTGTTTACACGAACGTTTTCTATTTTTCGGACAAAACCCTTTGTAACCTTCGTCCTGTCTTTATCCTTACATGTTTTTGATTTATATTAGTCCTTGTGGCCAATAAAACCAGAATCTATTATTATTATTATTGCTGAATGGCTAGCACCCCGGACAAAATGTACAGCGGCTTTTTGTCCGATTTTGCATACTTAGTTCAAATTCCGCCGAGGTCGACTTCCCCTTTCGTGCCTTTTAAAGCTTGTTGTATTAAGTACCAGCCAAATACTTGAGGTTGATCCAACTGACTTTGCTCGCTCCCCAAGAATTTACCGGTCTCCTGCCTGTTTATATTGGTGGTTATTGTATTCCATTCCCACGGCCTAACATGGTCTAGCTGGCATACAATACAGAAAGCGTTCCAATCATGACCTTCCTGTCATTATCTTTGGCAGACATATATCTTCTTCCACACCACCACCCGATGTGCACCTTTTAAACAACACCCAAAAATAACCCCCTATTTTTTTTTTGTATCTAACCCCTTTTCGTCTGGTATTAACACCTCTCTAAGGGCAACGCCATCTTTTCTTTCTTTTTTTTTTTTTTCGTTTTCTTTTTGTTACTTCGTGGTTTGAAAATTACTACTACGACGACGACGACGCCATGACATCTTTCTATTAATGTCAGACATCATTAGACTTGTTTTTTATTTGTTTCTAACCAAATTATTCATTAATGATATATCTTTTCCTTTCCTCATCTCTCCCTCCCCACTCTCCTTCCCCTCTCTTTTTCCTCCTCCCTCTCCATCTCTTCTCTCCTCTTCTTTTTCAAACTGTTGTTAAATTGGTTCGTGACTGTTCTTTCCTGCGCTTTAACAATCATTTTTGCTTTTGTCTTTATTTGTTGTTGTTACTGCTGCTGTTGTTGTTGTTGTTGTTATTATTAAGGCGGCGAGCTGGCGGAATCGTTTGCACGCTGGACGAAATACTTAGCTGTATTTCGCCTGTTTTTGCGTTCTGAGTTCAAATTCCGCCGAGGTCGACTTTGCCTTTCATCCTTTCGGGGTCGATAAATTAAGTACCAGTTGCGTACTGGGGTCGATCTAATTAACTGGCTCCCTCCCCCAAAATTTCGGGCCTTGTGCCTAGAGTAGAAAAGATTATTATTATTATTATTATCATTATTATTGTGAAGGCGCGTGGCCTAGTAGTTTAGGTGTTGCACACACGATCTCTAGATCGTGAGTTCGATTCCCTGACCGAACGGCGCGTTGTGTTCTTGAACAAAATACTTCGTTTCATGTTGCTCTGTAATCAACGGTTTTATTTACCGAATTCAGTGTTCATTCGCAAAGCATTTGTCGGCCTACAGCTGTTGTAGAAGTCACTAAAGCCTTTTTGATTGGTTTATGAGAAACACACAGACACACACACACAAACAAAATCGTCTTATGAATACTCTTTAAACTGTGAACTATTTTCTCTGAATAAGAATTGTCTAACTTCGTAAAATCTTTCATTTAGCTTAATGTATTATTTGCCTCGGGTTATGCCATGGTGGCGATTTCAAATAAGAATGAAATAGTACAATGCATAGAAACCTAACGTGTATGA
>NW_028315654.1:2500-4497 GCF_046866305.1 Octopus bimaculoides | reverse complement strand
AATAATTTCACTATACATTTATACACTACATCTTTCAAATTACATTTAGTTTTATCTAAACATGTACAATTAATTATATTCTGGTCAACATTATTACTATTAAAATTAATATTAGAATAATTATTAAATTTAAATTTGTAGTAATTATTTAACTTAAATTTATTAAAAGAAGAGATAATATTAGCAACATTATTAGTAGTGGAATAACCTACACCAAAATTATTTTTAGAAAAAATATAATGATATTTTTTATTATCTTTAAGGAATAAATCAATAACTTTAAAAACTTCATTAATAATGTTAGTTTTAACTTGTACACCGTATGGAATAATTAACCAGAGTTTGTTCTTATTATAGATATTATTGAATTTATTATTCGTATTATTAAATTTATTATTATCATAAAAAAAATTAAAATATTTAAAATCGTTACCATTAAAATTAAGTTTATGTTTAGGTAATTTATTATAATACCAATTGTTCTTATTATTCTTATTATTACCTAAGAAGACATTATCATGAGTATAAAAGTTATGTTTATTAAAAAGGTCATTATTATTATAATTATTATTACTACTATTATAAAAATAATTCGGATTATTAAAAAATTTTATATTATTAGTATATCCCGCTTCTTGCAGGGCTTTATTATAATAAGGTGCATGTTTTTCAAAAATCTCTATATTAGAAGATAGTAAAGATATTCTCTTACCTATAGTAAAAGTTAAGGATTTTTTAACTGAGGGTGGGTGATTGCTTTTAGCATGAATGTATTTAATATTTTCATTATGTTTTTTTCTGTATATATATGTGTATTTTTATGTGTATGTATATATGTCTGTATATGTGTATCTATATAATATGTATATTTGAGAGCATGTGAGGATGAGTGTGTATTTATATATATTATGCTTTATTTTTATATGTGTGTATGAGTGTATTTGTTTTTATATGTATATTTTGGTAGGTACATGTGTGTATGTGTAGATATATATTTATGTATATATATATATTTATGGTAGTATGTATGTTTTGGTCTATATGTGTTATATGTATTTATATATATGTGTGTATTTATGTATATATGTGTATGTATGTTTTTATTTATGTATATGCTTTTATTAGTGTTTATGTGTATATATGTGTGTATGTTGTGTGTATATACGTATATTATTTTGTATATTTGTATGTATATTTGTATATGCATGTAAGTGTATATATATATGTGTGTATGTATGTATATGTGTGTGTATGTATGTATGTATATATGTATGTATGTATATGTGTATATGTGTATATGTATGTATATATATATATATATATATATATATATATATATGTATATGTGTATGTATGTATGTATATATGTATGTATGTATTAGGATGTGTGTTGGGGTATCTATTTAATTATTCTAGTAGCTATATTTTGTTTTTATTGGTAGGTTAATTTTTTTAGTAAGTTTAAGGTTTTATATTACAATGACACGACGATTTTGATAAGACTAAATCAATAGTAGTATTTTAGTTTATTTCATAATATTATTTAATTTACGACTATTAATATTTTTATTTATTTATTATATATTAGAATTTAATATTTATTAATATGTTTTATAAGATAACTATAGTTTTTTGTTCTTTTTATGTTGTTAGTTATATAAATTTTAAATTTTTCATTCATTTATTTAAGTATTATTATTTCATTCATGCTTTCGTATTCTATTCTCTATTTTAACGTTCTTTTTTAACGTTCTTTTTTAACGTAGTATTTTCGCGCGAACTCTTGCTTAAAACGCTATAGCTATTAGATAACGTCTTAGTTTTTCAGTTTGAATTACGGAAAAATTTGGATAAGTACTGTTTTCACTTTGCTAAAGATTTTCTACTATTTGAAAATAATATGTATTCTTGTTTTTATACTATTCATTTGGTTCTTTATAGATTATTTTAATAGATAACTTATTTAACACTATATTATTTAGGAGTTATAGTTTCAT
>NW_028315653.1:0-4642 GCF_046866305.1 Octopus bimaculoides | reverse complement strand
TATATATATACTTATATATATATATATATATATACTTATATATATATATATATATATATACTTATATATAAGTATATATATAAGTATATATATATAATATATATATATATATATATATATATATATATATATATAAGTATATATATATATATATATATATAAGTATATATATATATATATATATAAGTATATATATATATATATATATATAAGTATATATATATATATATATATATATAAGTATATATATATATATATATATATATATATATATATAAGTATATATATATATATATATATATAAGTATATATATATATATATATATATATATAAGTATATATATATATTTATTTATTTATTTATTTATGTGTTTCAGCCAAGTGGCTGCGGTCATGCTGGTGCACCACCGTGATTTTCACGTTCTTTGCATGGCTCTTCTCCCCCACCTGACATGGTCCAATCAAGAGTTTTGATGGCACATCTGGTGTATAAGAGAATTTGACACAGCTGCCCTAAACTGCGTCTCATTACGAGCCATTGGTTCGTCTAGTATCGTGGAGAGGAAAGCGTCAAGTTTTGTCTTGAAGACCTCCGCATCCATGTCTTGCATGTCTCTCAAATGTTTTGGCAGGGCATTGAAGAGCTGAGGTCCTCTGAAACCGAGGCTGCTGCAGTATCTCGTTCTTATGTGAGATGCAGTGGACGGTACCTTTGGCACCATGCAGTGGCCACCCGTGCGGGCATTCCTGTAGTACTTGATACCAAAGTTTGGCACCAGTCCTTCCAGTATTTTCCATATGTATATTATTACATATCTCTCCCGCCTGCGCTCCAGGGAGTAGAGACCTAGTGCCTTCAGTCGCTCCCTGTAGTTCATCTGTTGGACTGTGGCGATCTTTTTTGTATAGTGCCGCTGAATTGCCTCGAGTTCTGCTGTCCGCTTAACACTGTGTGGTGACCACAACTGAGAGCAATAGTCTAGGCGGCTCAGAACAAATGTCTTCCATAGAATCAACATGACTTTTTGATCCCTTGTACGGAAAGTCCTCAGTATCCACCCCGCCAGTTGTCTGCACCTTGCTGTCAACTTGATAATGTGCATGTGAAATGATGCATCACTACACATGTTGATGCCCAGATCTCTAACTGTTTGTTGTTCTGGGATTGCAGTACCTCCAGGCCTTGTGTATGCCAGTTGGGAGGTACTTGTGGTCTTGTAGCGCAGTACTTGAAATTTTTTTGCATTGAACTGCATATTATTTTGCTCTGCCCACTCATATATTGCATTTAGGTCATTCTGCAGGCTTACAATATCATCAGGATTCTTTATTGCCTGAGATATCTTTGTGTCATCAGCATAGCTAGTGACAGTGGCTCTCCGCGTGACCGTGGGCATGTCCAGAAGGGCCACTATGAACAGTAGTGGCCCCAGAACAGTTCCCTGTGGAACACCGCTCAATATTTGTGTTTCCCTAGATAGTTCTCCATTGGCTGCAACTGTCTGACTTCTACCATTCAGGAAGTGATGCAGCCACTCTCCTAATTTACCAGCTATGCCAAGGTTTCGCAGCTTGTGACATATCAAGCCATGATCAACTTTGTCAAAGGCTTTTGCAAAGTCGAGATATATCACATCAACATTTGAATGGTCAAGTAGCTGCTTCAGGACCCAGTCATAATGCTGCAAGAGCTGCGTGAGGCAGCTTTTACCTGGACGGAAACCATGCTGGGTCTCATTCAGCAAGTCATTTTCTTCTAGGAACGCAATCAATCTCCTTCTGACAATTCGTTCCATGACTTTGCTAATATGTGAAGTCAGAGAGATGGGCCTGTAGTTTCCAGCCTCTGCTCTGCTTCCACCTTTATGGATAGGACATATGGTGCCTTCCTTCAGCTTTTTGGGAAGTTTACCATTTGCAAGGAAACTCTGGAAGAGTATCCGGAGTGGTCCTGCTAATTCTTGTTTACACGACTTTAAGAGGACAGCTGGGAAACCATCGGGGCCAGTTGCCGAATTTAAGCTCATTTCATTTATGGCAGCTATCACATCTTCCTCTTCAATGTCGATGTAGGTAATGGATGCAGTCCCCTTCTGCTGAGTGCTATTGTCAAAGAAATCAGCTGGGTTCTTTATCTGCATGTGACTCAGAGGAGAGGTGAAGACACTCTTGAATTGTGTGCTGAGCACTTCACTTATCCATGTGGGATCTGCAGTCAGTGAGCCATTAGGCAGGAACAGGGGTCCTATCTTATACTGCACCGTAGCAGTCTCCTTTGCAAATCTATAGAAAGCCTTGGGGTTTGTTTTTATGCTTTCTACTGCTCTCTTTTCCTTCTCTGCTCTCTCCTTTTCATGGGAGAGTTTAATTTTGTTTTCTATTTCTAACAGTGTTAGTTTTAATTTAGCCCTTTTCCTATCCTCCAGTTCTCTATTTAACTGGTTTGAGACCTTTGTTCTGTGTCTCATAAGGATTTTCCTGTCTCTAGGAATTCTATTGGCATGTTTGCTGGTCTTTCTATATGGCACGTATTTGGTGCATATGTCTTGTATGGTTGACATAAAATGACTTAGTTTGAGGTCATTGTCTTGTATAGAAAGGCTGTCATGCCAGTTTTGATTTCGAATCTCTCTGCGAATTGACTTCCAGTCCGCCCCGTGGAAATTCAGGTTGGATATTGCTTGAGTCCTCCTGGTGGGGTGGGTGTCAGTGGGTTGTCTAGGACCATACATAGTTAATTCTATAATGTTATGATCTGAGAGAGACGTGGGCGTTATTTTCACATTATGGATTAGGCTCACATTGTTTGTGAAGCAGAGATCTAAAATATTGCTTCCCCTGGTTGGTTGGAGTATCACTTGTTCCATGAACAGCATGTTGGATAGTTCTAGCAATGATTTTGCCTGGCTTTGTTCATGCAGTGACATCCCAGAGAGGATGTGACCTTCAGGCCATTTAACATTTGGGAGGTTAAAGTCGCCTAGGAAAAGTATATTGATGTGTTGGTCCAGATTTGTCAGGACCTCTTCTATGCGTCTGAGGCTGTCCTCAAATTTACCTTCCTGCTTTGCGGTATTTGGTGGACGGTATGTTGAGCATACAACTACATCAATTTGTTTTATGTGTACTATTAAAGTATCACATACAGAGTTTGAGTGTGATAGTAGTAGTAGGGGGTGTGACATCTTCTCGGATGTACATTGCAACTCCCCCATGACTTCTATCCCTTCTGTCTGTTCGGAGTACGGCATACTCTGGTATATTTATCTCCGCATCTGCTATATTAGGTGTTAGATGCGTTTCGGTAAGCACCATGCATATTGCTTGATTGCATGTTACTAGGTCTTTCAAGTATAGGAACTTGTCTTTGCCGCCTGTTCGTAATAGGCCCCGGATATTCAGTAGGAATATGGGTGTGATATCTGTGCAGGGGTTCCTGGTGTTAGCGGTGGCCATCCCTGATCCATCATCTGTGGTGGTCTTGGACAATGGTTCGTGTGGCGTTGACTCTGTACCCTCTGCATCCACGTTAACTGTTGTACCATTTTCTGGGCCAAGCTTAAAAAAGCTTGCAGCTCAGCTACTGCAGTTCGTACAGCCTCTGCATATAGCCTTTTTTGGGGAGCAGAAGGAATATACGGACTTCTCTCTTTGTGAGTCCTGTTGGTATTCGGTGGATTATGTGTACGTAGATTTAAGCTTTCTGGTCTCCCTTTTCTGCGCTCCCGCTTATTTTGTTGTAAGTGGTTATCTACCTTGTTTAGCTGGTGGTGTTTGGGATGGGCAAATTTGCAGTTTTGTCCCTTTTCCCCGTGCCAGCAGGTACCATTTAGGTAGAATTTACAGATCTGTTTCTTTTACTTTTTCTTTTTCTCTGTGTGACGTGTTTGGGCTTGAAGCCTGTTTGTGTTTACCGTCTTCTTGTCTGTTCTCCTGTCTTTGTCGTTTGTGGTGCAGCGTTGACTGTATTCACCATGGTCATTGCATCCCTCATCAGTGGCTACAGCACTGGTGGCATCTGCCTTGTCTTGGTGATTCGTTTGCTCCTCCTGAGCCTGAGCACAGTGTGCAGGGTCTTCACTGTCCATTTTTGTGTCCGTGTCTCTCATAATGCCTTCTAGGAGGTCAAGGTGCGGTTTCACGAGCTCGTAGGAGCGAATGAGCTCCAGTTTCTTTCGATCAATTTGGGCCATTGACCTGTGGAAATTGTACCTATCCAGGCTTTCGGCTATTAGATCATTTGCTGGTGATCCTTTGGCCAGGTTCCATGCGTGTATAAGAAGACGAACTTCTTCCAGCTGCCAGTTTCGGCGCATCTTCATCTTCTTGTTGGCCTCAACTTGGCGCTGTACAAAGTCTCGTCCTCTGGTATCCATGGTGCACGATATTTGAGAGAGACGGGTTATCTTAAAGAATATAGGAATAGTACTAGAAAGAAAGAAGAGTATAAAGAGGGGAGGGAGAAGGTAGAATACGAAGTAGAGCGAGTAGAGAGTGCGTACAGAGTACGAGATAGATAGATAGAGAGAGAGAGAGTGGATGTGATAGGAATAGAGATGTATGAGAGAGAGAGAGAGAAGATAACTCAAGAGAGAAACAAACAAAACGAGACAAGACAAAATGAAACGAATAATGAAAATAA
>NW_028315652.1:0-4648 GCF_046866305.1 Octopus bimaculoides | reverse complement strand
ACACAGGGACAGACAGACAGGGAGACTGCTACTATGAGACCTCTGCTAGTGTGAGACAGAGATTTTCCTCCTGCCAAGCAAGATGAGAGAACGAACACACACACACACACACACACACGAACATATCCTGGTTCCATCATTTGTCTAGCAACTCGAAGCAAGTTGTTAAAATTGAATGTAGTGGCTATTAATATTTATTAACTCCAGCTAATAAAAATGTTATAATTGAATCAGTTACCACTTTGTCATTTCTCAGGCAAACACATGCCTATCGCACCGACATATGTGGAGGTTTCTGTGTGTGGGGGTGTATGGGTGTATGCGGGTATGTGGGTATGTACACATGGGTATGCGCTTACGTATGTGCGCACGTGTTTGTAAATAGGTGTCTGCACGCTAGCAGACACATATGTAAACGCTCACTTTAATTACCTCCCCTCACCCACCCGAATGACTCCTTGACCACAACCTTTAGCATCACATCAGAGACACCCTCCCTTTATATTTCTATGTAAACTAGCGTTCTCATGCCTCTAAAGCCCGTGGAATAATATCGGTGACCCCGTCGTAACTCTATGTAAACAAACCTTCTGACGGTCACTGACCATGTAACACCTCAGCTGGTAAGTTACCCCATCATTTCGCTTTTGTCTTGCTACTAAATGTTCTCCCTGGTGAGAAACAAGTGATAATTCCAGCTACCCTTTCTTTTTTTGTGAAATGGCCCTCATTTACTTGGAACTTTCATCGACATGCGTTTTGCTCCATTTGTTGTTATTATGCATATACTTATATATTATTTGTATTTTATTGAAGGAATCCCCGTTCTTCCTATCAAGTTCACAGGTGCCCTTAACTCAGTCAGACCCATTAAACTTCACTTTTTCCCACCCCTTTTTCCGGGATAACACTTAACCCCTCCCCTTTTCATCTCCTAATTACGTGGTTACCCTGTTGTCCACTTCTACCTGACAACGACACGTCAACAGCTGATTTTAAAGGAAGGAGATAATTTGACTTCACTAACTATTTCAGAAGAGGTGCGCATTGCCTAATTACTAAACACTCAAATGGTTCAGTGTTTTTAATTCTGGTGACTTTAGCTTATTGGCGCCTCAGAGATGTTCTTGATCTGCGCGGGATTTGGCTGCTATTTCTCGCTGTGGAAGACAGGTGTCTATGATCTGTGCGTGATTTGGCAGCTGTTTCTAGCTATGTAGATGTCTCCAACGACTAGAACTCAAGAGCCTCAAGAGATTACTTTACTTGCTGTTAGTTTCAACAACAACCACTGGCTTCCAGTCCGGCTATTTGCAGAGACTGAATTAGTGGTTAACAGTAATCCAGGTGTCCTGTTTCTATTACTCCTTCCTTTACCATTTGTAGTCACCATGTTTCTTATAGAAAACCTTTGAAAGACCACCCATACTACCTTTACACAGAAACTTAAGTAAGATCAATATTTCTAATACACAGTTTGTCAACATCAGTTGCTGAGATGTCCAGAAGAAAATGAAACAAAGTGTTTCGGCCAGAAGCAACTCAAGTGGAGGTCTCCGATGAAATTTCCCAGCTCGTTCAGGTATGGTAGTATGTTATTGCAATTTGCAATTCGTTTTCTTTCTGAATGTCAAGTTTTATTGACTTCTCTTTCTTTACTAACATTGAAAATGCTTTGATATGGTATTTTACTCACTTATTTAAAAAAAAAAAAAAAACATCCAAAGCTTTATTATTTTTTGTTGTTGTTTCATTTCCACACAGCAGAAATGTTAGAAGGTAAGTTTCTATTTAAAAACCTGATATATATATATATAAAAAAAAAAGAGTCTCACATTTTATGAATCTTTATAACTGATTGTGACTATTGGTGTGGTTGTACCCCGCCCCCTCTGTTAAACTTTAAATCACTGTGAAATAGGAAGTTAGTATTGTAGAACAAAGATCAGTTTGATCAGATATGTTGGAATCAAAATGGTGTAGAGTTTCTTTTTCTTTTCTTTTTTTCTTTTGTTGGTTTGTAATATTTTAAGCCACTTCACTGAATTTCCTTTGCAGATTCATAGCATGTTGAGAGCCTCCGAGAAATGTGCTGTTTGTCAGACCAAACTCAAACGAGTGCTCATCTCCATAGCCGGTGTGTCCACACTTGTTCTCAAAGGAAATTCCGAGTTGACTGCAGAGACCTGCAATGGCTGCTAATATTTTTAGAGATTCAGGACGATTTTGTCTCTTGATATTTGTGTTATTTTTTGAGTCCTGTATCTATTTTGTCCTTGTCTGCATGAGTGGCTCTGTGGTTAAGAAGTTTGCTTCGCAACCACATGGGCTGACCAAAACTTTCAGAGTGGATTTGCTAGATGGAAACTGAAAAAAACTCATATATATGTGTGTGTGTATATATATATATATATATATATATATATATATATATGTGTGTGTGTGTGTGTGTGTGTGTATATAGATATATATATATACACACACACACGTGTGGTTATGTACAAGGAGTGAGAGTGAACGAGTAGACAGGCATGAAGAAGCATTGGAGATTGATTTGCAGTGCTGCTCATTGGGGTTAATTGATGATGGTGACTTTGCATGTGGTGTGTCCCCTCCCCTCCACTAGTACCAAGACCACCATCATTCACCCTAATTTCAAAATGTTTTTAAAACTTGCGCATATGCGCACGGCCTGTTATTAATTATCGGTTGAATGACATCACGTAAAGTTTGATAATTTAAAAAATTTTTATGAATTTGTGTTCTGCAAATATCTTGTACAATTATGCAAGTCCCACCCCCATAAACCTCTGTGGACCCTCAAATTAGACTTAACTGGTATCGATCCCAGTAGGAATGAAAAGGGCATTGCTGGAATTTTTGTATAGATTTAAGAGGTATGTAAATGATAAATTGTTTTGATAACATAATTATCTGTTAGTAAATATCTTTTCCTTACACACACACACACACACACACACACACACACACACACACAAACAAACTACCTTTATCCTGTGAGGTGTCGAAATTAAAAATTTCAAATTTTATTTTATGTTTTAGTTATTTTAGAACTTCAGATTTTTTTTCTATAATTCTATTTATATAAATTACCATTTTGTGTGATGTTTTGGCTTGTAGAGACTGCAGTATATTTTTGGTTACTGTTATAAAAAAAGTGACAAGGAATAGTCCTACAAAAATGAAAGTAAATTACATGTTACCAATTCTTTTAGTCCTGCCACCTCTGTTTACCATTCTTGTATACTTTGAAATGGACTTTGTCTCTGTAAAAATTTTTTGTTTACTCTGTACGTTTTCTTCCTTTGGCAACAATTTCTCAAAGATCAATTTAATTTTTCAATCGAACATTAGATCTGCAGGTGACTTGCCTGAACTGATATTTAGAATTTATTTAGCATTTCGTCATTGCCTAATTTTTTTTTTCTCTCTAGCACTTACTTCAAAGTATCTACAAATCATTCTGCTTGCCCATTTGACCCTGGGTGGTAGGGTGGAGTAAACGTGTGCTTGATTGCATGCATTTTATACAATTTCTTGAACTCATCCTGTAAATTATGTTCCATTGTCCGATACTGTCGTGTCTGGAACATTGTATTGAGCAAAAAAGTTCATGCAGGAACTTTGCTACCTTCGCGGTAGGTTGACCGCACCTACATACTTCCGGTCACATGGTAAGGCTATCAACAATGTAGTAGGCGCCATTCACTGGTCCAGTGTAGTCTATATGTACTCTGGACAATGGACTCAGGCCATGATTGGTATTTGTGGTGCCTTGGCTGCTGGCACACAACCTCTACAAGATTTTACCAAATTTTCAATGTCCTGGTCCAGTGTCGGCCAAGATGCATAACTCCTTGTCAAAGCTTTCATTCTCGACATCCCCAGGTGTCCACTACGAAATTCATGTAATATCTGTTTCTGTAGGGCAGTTGGTACCACCACAGCCTTTCCTCAGCTTCAATGTCCCAGGCTTTGGGATTGATGTCGGTCAGTTTTAGGCTTTGCCTCAGCTGATCCTTGTATCAGTGGCATGGATGGCCACACAGTGGTCACCAGATAAAATCTGACGCAGTAGCTTGGTTTCTTTCATTCTTGCATTTGTGGCCTGTCCATTTCAGGATGATGGCCTCGATGCTATTGTTTTAATTTAATATTGAGATCACATATTTTTGGTATCTTTTTACAATTATATTTTCATGTTCTTGAATTCCGGATGGATTTGACGAAAGCCTTCTTGACTCTATCCACATTTTCTGTTTCTGGTTCAGAATCTAATATGATTGTCTTTTCTGTTCTTGAAAATATTTTATAAGGTCCTATATAACAAGGACTTAACGAATGAGGAGTGATTTCTTTATTACCCACAAGGGGGCCAGTGGGGACATATAACAATTAGAAAAAAAACTAAAACTTATGATAAAAATGAATGATAATGAAAATGAGCTACTTTATTTCATTATATTGGCTATGAAAGCCGTACATAGGTGGAGTAGCTGCGGGCTGGACAAAGACATTGATGAGATGAATGATGAACACGATGATATTAATGGGAGAAGGCAGAAGTCTCCCGCCGAACTCTGCTTCTCTAAAACATTGTTCTTTTATAATTTACATATTTGAGGCA
>NW_028315651.1:0-4681 GCF_046866305.1 Octopus bimaculoides | reverse complement strand
GAACAGTTCCCTGAGGAACACCGCTCAATATTTGTGTTTCCCTGGATAGTTCTCCATTGGCTGCAACTGTCTGACTTCTACTATTCAGGAAGTCATGCAGCCACTCTCCTAATTTACCAGCTATGCCAAGGTTTCGCAGCTTGTGACATATCAAGCCATGATCAACTTTGTCAAAGGCTTTTGCAAAGTCGAGATATATCACATCAACATTTGAATGGTCAAGTAGCTGCTTCAGGACCCAGTCATAATGCTGCAAGAGCTGCGTGAGGCAGCTTTTACCTGGACGGAAACCATGCTGGGTCTCATTCAGCAAGTCATTTTCTTCTAGGAACGCAATCAATCTCCTTCTGACAATTCGTTCCATGACTTTGCTAATATGTGAAGTCAGAGAGATGGGCCTGTAGTTTCCAGCCTCTGCTCTGCTTCCACCTTTATGGATAGGACATATGGTGCCTTCCTTCAGCTTTTTGGGAAGTTTACCATTTGCAAGGAAACTCTGGAAGAGTATCCGGAGTGGTCCTGCTAATTCTTGTTTACACGACTTTAAGAGGACAGCTGGGAAACCATCGGGGCCAGTTGCCGAATTTGAGCTCATTTCATTTATGGCAGCTATCACATCTTCCTCTTCAATGTCGATGTAGGTAATGGATGCAGTCCCCTTCTGCTGAGTGCTATTGTCAAAGAAATCAGCTGGGTTCTTTATCTGCATGTGACTCAGAGGAGAGGTGAAGACACTCTTGAATTGTGTACTGAGCACTTCACTTATCCATGTGGGATCTGCAGTCAGTGAGCCATTAGGCAGGAACAGGGGTCCTATCTTATGCTGCACCGTAGCAGTCTCCTTTGCAAATCTATAGAAAGCCTTGGGGTTTGTTTTTATGCTTTCTACTGCTCTCTTTTCCTTCTCTGCTCTCTCCTTTTCATGGGAGAGTTTAATTTTGTTTTCTATTTCTAACAGTGTTAGTTTTAATTTAGCCCTTTTCCTATCCTCCAGTTCTCTATTTAACTGGTTTGAGACCTTTGTTCTGTGTCTCATAAGGATTTTCCTGTCTCTAGGAATTCTACTGGCATGTTTGCTGGTCTTTCTATATGGCACGTATTTGGTGCATATGTCTTGTATGGTTGACATAAAATGACTTAGTTTGAGGTCATTGTCTTGTATAGAAAGGCTGTCATGCCAGTTTTGATTTCGAATCTCTCTGCGAATTGACTTCCAGTCCGCCCCGTGGAAATTTAGGTTGGATATTGCTTGAGTCCTCCTGGTGGGGTGGGTGTCAGTGGGTTGTCTAGGACCATACATAGTTAATTCTATAATGTTATGATCTGAGAGAGACGTGGGCGTTATTTTCACATTATGGATTAGGCTCACATTGTTTGTGAAGCAGAGATCTAAAACATTGCTTCCCTGGTTGGTTGGAGTATCACTTGTTCCATGAACAGCATGTTGGATAGTTCTAGCAATGATTTTGCCTGGCTTTGTTCATGCAGTGACATCCCAGAGAGGATGTGACCTTCAGGCCATTTAACATTTGGGAGGTTAAAGTCGCCTAGGAAAAGTATATTGATGTGTTGGTCCAGATTTGTCAGGACCTCTTCTATGCGTCTGAGGCTGTCCTCAAATTTACCCTCCTGCTTTGCGGCATTTGGTGGACGGTATGTTGAGCATACAACTACATCAATTTGTTTTATGTGAACTATTAAAGTATCACATACAGAGTTTGAGTGTGATAGTAGTAGTAGGGGTGTGACATCTTCTCGGATGTACATTGCAACTCCCCCATGACTTCTATCCCTTCTGTCTGTTCGGAGTACGGCATACTCTGGTATATTTATCTCCGCATCTGCTATATTAGGTGTTAGATGCGTTTCGGTAAGCACCATGCATATTGCTTGATTGCATGTTACTAGGTCTTTCAAGTATAGGAACTTGTCTTTGCCGCCTGTTCGTAATAGGCCCCGGATATTCAGTAGGAATATGGGTGTGATATCTGTGCAGGGGTTCCTGGTGTTAGCGGTGGCCATCCCTGATCCATCATCTGTGGTGGTCTTGGACAATGGTTCGTGTGGCGTTGACTCTGTACCCTCTGCATCCACGTTAACTGTTGTACCATTTTCTGGGCCAAGCTTAAAAAAGCTTGCTGCTCAGCTACTGCAGTTCGTACAGCCTCTGCATATAGCCTTTTTTGGGGAGCAGAAGGAATATACGGACTTCTCTCTTTGTGAGTCCTGTTGGTATTCGGTGGATTATGTGTACGTAGATTTAAGCTTTCTGGTCTCCCTTTTCTGCGCTCCCGCTTATTTTGTTGTAAGTGGTTATCTACCTTGTTTAGCTGGTGGTGTTTGGGATGGGCAAATTTGCAGTTATATATATATATATATATATATATATATATATATATATATATATATATATATATGTATATATATATAGGTATATATATATATATATATAGGTATATATATATATATATATATAGGTATATATATATATATATATATAGGTATATATATATATATATATATATATATAGGTATATATATATATATATATATATATATATAGGTATATATATATATATATATATATATAGGTATATATATATATATATATATATATATAGGTATATATATATATATATATAGGTATATATATATATATATAGGTATATATATATATATATAGGTATATATATATATATATATATATATATATATATATATATATATATATATATATATATATATATATATATATATATATATATATATATATATATATATATATATATATATATATATAGGTATATATATATCTATATATAGGTATATATATATATATATATATATATATATATATATATATATATATATATATATATATATATATATATATATATATATATATATATATACATATATATATATATATATACATATATATATATATATATACATATATATATATATATATACATATATATATATATATATACATATATATATATATATATATACATATATATATATATATATATATATATATATATATATATATATATATATATATATATATATATATATAGCTGGCCCAGTATGCCCTACTCACCGTCTAAGCAATTTCATCGACATTCTTTTGAAGCCACTTTGTACATACATACCCAGTTTCATTCGGGATGACATCGACTTTTTATCCCATCTTCCCAAAACCACTGAAACAAATTCAATCCTACTGAGCTTCGATGTAGTAAGCCTATACACAAATATCCCACATGATTTAAGAATAAAGGCGGTTGAATACTGGGTAAACAAATACAGAGAAGCAATTCCCAACAGGTACACGGTGACATTTATACTAGAATCAGTGAGACTTATCCTGGAAAATAATACGTTCTTCTTCAATGGTAAGAACTATATCCAAATTAAAGGCACGGCTATGGGGACGAGGTTTGCTCCCGTTTATGCGAATTCGGTGATAGGTTACTTGGAACAAAAACTCTACCAGGATATAGAGGAGAGATATAACACCGAATTTAGGAAGCTTATAGAAAAAGCATGGAAGAGATACCTGGACGATTGCTTCATAATCTGATAATCTGGACCAAACCTCAAAGCATTGTGGAAGAATTTAACACCCTCCTGAACAACCTACACCCATCCATCCAATTTACAAAGGAGATGAACAGTAGCAAATTACCATTTCTAGATATAATGGTAATTAAAAAGAACACTGCCATTACCACAGATATATATTACAAACACACAGACACACACCAATACTTGAACTTTAAATCATGCCATCCACCCCATACAAAACGCAACATACCATACTGCCTAGCCAGGAGAATATGTACTATTGTAGAGGATATAGAGACCAGAAATCAACGCCTGATGGAACTGAAAGAATTTCTGCTGAAGCAAAAATACCCATCACGACTCATAGAAAATGGTATTCAGCAGGCTTCGAAAATACCCATACAACAACTGAGGATACCGCAAAGAAAAGACAAACAGGAAAAGATCATTCCATTTATAGTGACACAAAATCCATGCCACCAGAACATCTTTAATATCGCCAAAGCGAACTTACAGATCCTTGCACAAAGTAAGGAATTGAGAAATATCATTACAGATCAAAATATAACTCTCAGTAAGAGACAACCTAAAAACTTGAAAAAACTATTAACAAAGGCAAGGTTTGACCTCAGCAACAAAAATCAAACATTCACTGTATCCAAATGCAATGATAGCCGATGCGGCACATGCTGATCAATCCATACCAGCCCATATATGAACACAAAAACTGGGAAAATATTCACCAATGCGAACATGAACTGCAAAAGTAGAAATCTAATCTACTGCATCAAATGCCCTAATTGTGAAGAACTGTACGTTGGCCAGACAGATAATGCACTATCGGAACGCTCACGGGTACATCGACAACAGATTAAAAACCCAGAAGTCCACCAAATACCACTGAGTAACCATCTGGCAACATGTGGTCATCAAACTTTTATTATATTTCCATTCCATAAACTTTACAACCGGAATGAAATTGAAAGAAAATGCAAAGAAAAGGACTTTATTAAGAAATTCAAACCCACTCTTAACAAATAATGATTAAATTTATCTTACTTGGGGTTTAAAAATCTTATCCCTGTAACCAAAACACAAAAAATCTCTC
>NW_028315649.1:0-2216 GCF_046866305.1 Octopus bimaculoides | reverse complement strand
TAACCAATGGCTCAAAATGAGACACAGTTTAGGGCAGCGATGTCAAATTCTCTTATACACCAGATGTCCCATCAAAACTCTTGATTGGACTATATCAGGTGGAGAAGAGCCATGCAAGGAACGTGAAGAGAGCAAAGCATAAAGACGGAAAATCCAGCATGACCACAGCCACTTGGCTGAAACCCTTAAATAAATATATATATTTATTTACTTATATATGTATATATCTATATATATATATATATATTTATTTATATGTATATATTATATATATATATATATATATATATATATAAATAAATATATGTGTATTTATTTATTTATATATATAAATATATATTTATATATATATATATATTTATATATATATATATATATATATATATGTATATATATATCAGAGAGGGTCATAGCCCAACTAATTAGGGAGCGAATCAATTTAGATGAGATGCAGTTTGGGTTCGTGCCAGGTAAAAGCACTACTGATGCCTTATTTCTAGTGAGACAGTTGCAAGAGAAATACCTAGCTAAGGATAAACCTCTGTACCTGGCTTTCGTTGACATGGAGAAAGCCTTTGACAGGGTCCCCCGATCCCTTATCTGGTGGTCAATGAGGAAACTTGGGATAGAAGAATGGCTAGTGAGAGCTGTGCGAGCCATGTACAGAGATGCTGCCAGTAAGGTGAGGGTTGGAAATGAGTACAGCAATGAATTCCGGGTAGAGGTAGGGGTCCACCAAGGTTCCGTCCTCAGCCCCCTATTATTTACCATAGTCCTCCAGGCAATCACAGAGGAGTTCAAGACAGGTTGCCCCTGGGAGTTCCTCTATGCTGATGACCTTGCCCTAATTGCGGAGTCACTATCAGAACTAGAGGAGAAGTTTCAGGTGTGGAAGCAAGGTCTAGAATTGAAGGGCCTTAGAGTCAACCTAGCTAAAACCAAAATCCTAATAAGTAGGAAGGCAGATAAAACACAAACCCCTTCAGGTAGATGGCCCTGCTCAGTATGTAGAAAAGGAGTAGGTAGTAACTCTATAAGATGTACCCGGTGCAAGCTATGGACACATAAGAGGTGCAGCAACATCAAAGGCAGGTTAACTAGGAAGTTAGTTTTTGTTTGTGGCAGATGTTCAGGTGCAATAAAGACTGCAAACAAACAGGAAACAACTTCTATCTCATTCCAGGGTGAAAAACTAGAGGTAGTCGATAGCTTCCGCTATCTGGGGCGACCAAGTTAGTAGTGGGGGTGGGTGCGCTGAAAGTGTAGCTGCTAGAATAAGAATAGCCTGGGCAAAGTTTAGAGAGCTCTTACCCCTGCTGGCGACAAAGGGACTCTCACTCAGAGTAAAAGGCAGACTGTATGACGCATGCGTACGAACAACCATGCTACATGGCAGTGAAACATGGGCTGTAACTGCTGAGGACATACGTAAGCTCGCAAGGAATGAAGCCAGTATGCTCCGTTGGATGTGTAATGTCAATGTGAATACCCGTCAGAGTGTAAGTATCTTGAGAGAAAAGCTGAACATTAGAAGCATCAGTTGTGGCGTGCAAGAGAGACGATTGCGCTGGTATGGACATGTGGTGAGAATGGAGGAGGATAGCTGCCTGAAAAAGTGCCACACCCTAACAGTTGAGGGAACCCGTGGAAGAGGTAGGCCCAGGAAGACCTGGGCTGAGGTGGTGAGGCAAGACCTTCGTACATTGGGCCTCACCGAGGCGATGACTACGGACCGAGACCTTTGGAAATGGGCTGTGCGTGAGAAGACCCGGCAAGCCAAGTAAGATCGTTGCCAGTGCCCCTGGACTGGTTCTTGTGCGGGTGGCACATCAGATGCACCATTTTGAGCGTGGCCGTTGCCAGTACCGCCTGACTGGCTCCTGTAGGATTTTCGAGCGAGATCGTTGCCAGTGCCCCTGGACTGGCTTGTGCGGGTGGCACATAAAAGACACCATTTCGAGCGTGGCCGTTTTCGTGCGGGTGACACGTAAAAGCACCCACTACACTCTCTGAGTGGTTGGCGTTAGGAAGGGCATCCAGCTGTAGAAACTCTGCCAAATCAGACTGGAGCCTGGTGTTGCCATCCGGTTTCACCAGTCCTCAGTCAAATCGTCCAACCCATGCTAGCATGGAAAGCGGACGTTAAACGATGATGATAATGATGATGATGATGATGATGTATGTATATATATGTATGTATATATATATATATATAT
>NW_028315648.1:0-5000 GCF_046866305.1 Octopus bimaculoides | reverse complement strand
TGCACACACAAGGAGACAGAGGTACATACATATACACACATGCACACACATACATATATACACATATACATAAAAACACACACAAACACAGGAATATGCAGAATACATACATGCATACATGTATGCATACACACCCATACATACATATATACATATGCACACACACACAGACATACATACACACACATGAATGCATACATACACACACACTGAGACACACACATGCATAAATAACGGACAGAGTCAAGACTATTGATAAGTTTGCAAGACGCAACGAAAGTTTTAGGAAAATTAAAATAAGAAATAAGTGGAAATGTCACCGGTGAGTGTTAAATTTGAAGGCACAATAAGAAAATGACTCTCCCCAGACACAACAGAAGATGCTTCAACACACGAAATGACATAAAATAAGTCTTGGGAACCAAATCCAAAAAAACGAAATATATATATATAATTATATGTATGTATATATATATATATATATATATATTTATACACACATATGTATTTATTGTGTGTGTGTCATCATCATCATCATTTAGCATCCATTGTCCATGCTGGTATGGGTTGGATGGTTTGACTGGGTTGGCACACTGGAAGGCTGCACCAGGCTCCTCTCTGATTTGGCATGGTTTTCTATAGCTGGATGCCCTTACATGCCAATTTGTACTGTACCAGTATCTGCCACAACTGCGGTTTTGCTCAGCTTGATGGGTCTTCTCAGTCATTGCCTCCATGAGGCCCAACACTTGAAAGGGACTCAGTCACTTTGCCTCCATGCAACCCATGTATATATATTATATATATACAACAAATCCATTTCAGCACAATCTTCCTTGTTTGCATGAGCCCTTCTTCTAACAAGCACCAGGATTGGGATTTTCTGACGGTCACCCGTATTACGGTCACCCGTATTACGAACCAGGGTCACCCGTATTACGAACCAGGGTCACCCGTATTACGAACCAGGTGATACACGAAGGAGTCATACCCAATGACTGGTGTAGCAGCATCATAGTCAACTGCTACAAAGGTAAAGGGGACGCTTTAGATACAAATAATTACAGAGGCATCAAGCTGTTAGATCAGGTTATGAAAGTTACAGAGAGGGTCATAGCCCAACTAATTAGGGAGCGAATCAATTTAGATGAGATGCAGTTTGGGTTCGTGCCAGGTAAAAGCACTACTGATGCCTTATTTCTAGTGAGACAGTTGCAAGAGAAATACCTAGCCAAGGATAAACCTCTGTACCTGGCTTTCGTTGACATGGAGAAAGCCTTTGACAGGGTCCCCCGATCCCTTATCTGGTGGTCAATGAGGAAACTTGGGATAGAAGAATGGCTAGTGAGAGCTGTGCGAGCCATGTACAGAGAGGCGGCCAGTAAGGTGAGGGTTGGAAATGAGTACAGCAATGAATTCCGGGTAGAGGTAGGGGTCCACCAAGGTTCCGTCCTCAGCCCCCTATTATTTACCATAGTCCTCCAGGCAATCACAGAGGAGTTCAAGACAGGTTGCCCCTGGGAGCTCCTCTATGCTGATGACCTTGCCCTAATTGCGGAGTCACTATCAGAACTAGAGGAGAAGTTTCAGGTGTGGAAGCAAGGTCTAGAATTGAAGGGCCTTAGAGTCAACCTAGCTAAAACCAAAATCCTAATAAGTAGGAAGGTAGATAAAACACAAACCCCTTCAGGTAGATGGCCCTGCTCAGTATGTAGAAAAGGAGTAGGTAGTAACTCTATAAGATGTACCCGGTGCAAGCTATGGACACATAAGAGGTGCAGCAACATCAAAGGCAGGTTAACTAGCAAGTTAGTTTTTGTTTGTGGCAGATGTTCAGGTGCAATAAAGACTGCAAACAAACAGGAAACAACTTCTATCTCATTCCAGGGTGAAAAACTAGAGGTAGTCGATAGCTTCCGCTATCTGGGCGACCAAGTTAGTAGTGGGGGTGGGTGCGCTGAAAGTGTAGCTGCTAGAATAAGAATAGCCTGGGCAAAGTTTAGAGAGCTCTTACCCCTGCTGGCGACAAAGGGACTCTCACTCAGAGTAAAAGGCAGACTGTATGACGCATGCGTACGAACAACCATGCTACATGGCAGTGAAACATGGGCTGTAACTGCTGAGGACATACGTAAGCTCGCAAGGAATGAAGCCAGTATGCTCCGTTGGATGTGTAATGTCAATGTGAATACCCGTCAGAGTGTAAGTATCTTGAGAGAAAAGCTGAACATTAGAAGCATCAGTTGTGGCGTGCAAGAGAGACGATTGCGCTGGTATGGACATGTGGTGAGAATGGAGGAGGATAGCTGCGTGAAAAAGTGCCACACCCTAACAGTTGAGGGAACCCATGGAAGAGGTAGGCCCAGGAAGACCTGGGCTGAGGTGGTGAGGCAAGACCTTCGTACATTGGGCCTCACCGAGGCGATGACTACGGACCGAGACCTTTGGAAATGGGCTGTGCGTGAGAAGACCCGGCAAGCCAAGTAAGATCGTTGCCAGTGCCCCTGGACTGGTTCTTGTGCGGGTGGCACATGAGATGCACCATTTTGAGCGTGGCCGTTGCCAGTACCGCCTGACTGGCTCCTGTAGGATTTTCGAGCGAGATCGTTGCCAGTGCCCCTGGACTGGCTTGTGCGGGTGGCACATAAAAGACACCATTTCGAGCGTGGCCGTTTTCGTGCGGGTGACACGTAAAAGCACCCACTACACTCTCTGAGTGGTTGGCGTTAGGAAGGGCATCCAGCTGTAGAAACTCTGCCAAATCAGACTGGAGCCTGGTGTTGCCATCCGGTTTCACCAGTCCTCAGTCAAATCGTCCAACCCATGCTAGCATGGAAAGCGGACGTTAAACGATGATGATGATGTGTGGGAGCCTGATTGGTGAAATCAACTGAAATACTTCTCTAATATTGTAATGTACTAACATATGTGCATGGGCACCACATAAAAAGGAACTCAGTTCACTCTGTAAAGTGGCTGGCATTAGTTAGGAAGGGCATTCAGTCATAGAAACCATACAAAACAGACAGTAGAGCTGCTCTGAAGAGTGCAGGGTTACATAATTGGACTGTTATCTAACAACCTATTAAGCCCCAAGTGCAAAACCGACTGGTAAGGATGGCCACAATGGATACATAGTACTATAATACTGTACACTTCAATCAATATATATATGTATATATATATATACACACGCTTTCCCAAGGTGCTATGCAGTGGGACTGAACTTGAAGCCATGAGATTACAAAATTAGTTTCTTTCCCACACAGCCATGTCTCTGTCTGTATGATAAATTTATTAAGTTTTCTTTTTTGTATATCACTACCTTAAGAATATAAAGGGTTGCTATTTTTAGTACAGTGCCTATAGAAGAGCTTCAAGTAGATAGTGGAGAACTGTTCCACCCCAGTCCAATATCACAGGACCATATGTATATTGTGTCTACAGTGAATCTGTTTATGACACAGATGGGGGTTTGCCTTATTGAAATTAGCTTTAAAAAAAAAAAGGGTGGGGTTTTTCTCTCAAAGTATTCTGTTTCCCTATTTTTATTCACAACCCATGGGTGATTTATCTGAAACTCCTCTTTTCACCCTCCTTCAAAACTTTTTTTCACAACAAATCCAGATAAAATTGTAATCTACTCCATTTGTAAAGAATTTTATCTTCAAATATTCATGTTTGTTGCATGCAGCTATGAGGAAACAAAGTTACGGTGTTGGGGTACACTTCTGTTGGACATTAATACAACCTTGAAACATGTATCTCACAGTGAATTAAGACTGAATTGTGAAGTTGAAATCTTCAATTATAAAAGCCTCTTGAAAAGCACATGATAATTAAAATACATTAAAAGAGACCGACAGAAGTACTAGGCTTGCAAAGAATAAGTCCCGGGGTCGATTTCTTTGACTAAATGGTGGTGCTCCAGCGTGGCCACAATCAAAATGATTGAAACAAGTAAAAGAATATATTGCTAAGGCATTGAGATCCAAATAACCTGGTGTGAAACTGAATATACACCAGAATGGCACATTAGTCATGTAGGGAGCAGTAATAAGAAAAGGAATGACAAAGGAAGGAGCAATCATCCTAGAAAGTTCAGAAGATGATCGTTTATTCCTTTCTCATCTCTTCTCTTCTACATACATGTACACACACACACACACACACACACACACACACACACACACATGCACAAACACACATATAACTGCAGACACATGCAAATTTAGGGATTGGAACAGGTGAAAATCCCAGTAACATATGTCTCCCAGCTAGCAGAACCTTATTCTCTTGAGATATTTTGACAACAATGTAACCTTCATTTAACTAAGGTGTATTCACCCTTATCAGTAGCTAGTGGAGTACCCCTCGTTAGGCTAATTACTATTTCTGAGGTTCTGTTGGTGATTTTATCTCCTCTGTTCCCTAATTTTCGAAAACATTTACAATCTTCTTTGACAATAAACCACTAATGTTCTTCAAAGTTGCTTTTTATACTTTCTACTATGGACTGCTTGAAGATTACTCACTTCCTACACCTTGATCCTGAGATCTTGCACTTAAATATATACACACATATATATTTACATATATCAATATCTCTCTATCTATCAATCTAATACAACAGCAAGACTCTCATCGGCGAGACTATTTAAGCAGGAGAATTAAGACATTCGCTCTCTTTCTTCTTTCCCATTTCCTCTCACGCTTTTACATAGTGTTGGTGTATTTGTTGATTGTGTGAGGAGGGGTCGACTGTCTTGTGCTTTCTCTCCGCCTTAAGCAGGATCAGCAATGCCAACAGTAAGGAACATGTTCTATTCAGACCTTAGGGGGTCCGAATTGTCCTCTTCGGAGGAGTGGCTCGTATGAGCAGTTGATAGAATGGACAAGTGTTTAAGGAAGAAGAAAGATTTGCTGAAGTGACAGAAGTCACAAAAAAGGAGGTGGACCTGACAAACATGGAGAAATATGAGAAGATGGCACGTAGGATC
>NW_028315647.1:0-5000 GCF_046866305.1 Octopus bimaculoides | reverse complement strand
GTTTACAACGACAAGTGTTCCGGTTGATCTGATTGACGGAACAACCTCCTTCAATTGGATCAGTGCCCTACACACACCTGCACCCTTAACATAGTTCTCAGGAGAATTCAGTGTCACACAGAATGGGACAGGATTGGTCCTTTGAAATACAAGTACGACTCTTTTTTGCCGGCTGAGTGGACTGGGGCAATGCAAAATAGAGTGTCTTGCTCAAGGATACAACGCACCATTAAGGATCGAATTGTTGACCGTATGATTGTAAGCTCAACACCCTAACCAGTAAGCCATGTGCCTTCACCATATATATCATCATCATCATCATCATCATCGTTTAACGTCCGCTTTCCATGCTAGCATGGGTTGGACGATTTGACTGAGGACTGGTGCAACTGGATGGCTACACCAGGCTCCAATCTAATTTGGCAGAGTTTCTACAGCTGGATGCCCTTCCTAACGCCAACCACTCAGAGAGTGTAGTGGGTTCTTTTACGTGTCACCCGCACGAAAACGGCCATGCTCAAAATGGTGTCTTTTATGTGCCACCCGTACAAGAGCCAGTCCAGGGGCACTGGCAACGATCTCGCTCGAAAACCCTACAAGGCCAGTCAGGTGGTACTGGCAACGGTCACGCTCAAAATGGTGCATCTCATGTGCCACCCGCACAAGAGCCAGTCCAGGGGCACTGGCAACGATCTCACTTGGCTTGCTGGGTCTTCTCACGAACAGCACATTTCCAAAGGTCTCGGTCAGTAGTCATCGCCTCGGTGAGGCCCAATGTTCGAAGGTCTTGCCTCACCACCTCAGCCCAGGTCTTCCTGGGCCTACCTCTTCCACGGGTTCCCTCAACTGTTAGGGAGTGACACTTTTTCATGCAGCTATCCTCATTCATTCTCACCACATGTCCAAACCAGCGCAATCGTCTCTCTTGCACACCACTACTGACGCTTCTTATGTTCAGCTTTTCTCTCAAGATACTTACACTCTGATGGGTATGCACATTTACATTACACATCCAGCGGAGCATACTGGCTTCATTCCTTGCGAGCTTACGCATGTCCTCAGCAGTCACAGCCCATGTTTCACTGGCTGTTCGTACACATGCGTTATACAGTCTGCCTTTTACCCTGAGTGAGAGTCCCTTTGTCGCCAGCAGAGGTAAGAGCTCTCTAAACTTGGCCCAGGCTATTCTTATTCTAGCAGTTACACTTTCAGCGCACCCACCCTCACTACTAACTTGGTCACCCAGATAGCGGAAGCTATCAACTACCTCTAGTTATTCTCCCTGGAATGAGATAGAAGTTGTTTCCTGTTTGTTCACAGTGTTTATTGCACCTGAACATCTGCCACATACAAAGACTAACTTTGTAGTTAATCTGCCTTTGATATTGCTGCACCTCTTATGTGTCCATAGCTTGCACCGGGTACATCTTATAGAGTTACTGCCTACTCCTTTACTGCATACTGAGCAGGGCCATCTACCTGAAGGGGTTTGTGTTTTATCTACCTTCCTACTTATTAGGATTTTGGTTTTTGCTAGGTTGACTCTAAGGCCCTTCGATTCTAGTCCTTGCTTCCACACCTTAAACTTCTCCTCTAGTTCTGATAGTGACTGCGCAATTAGTGCAAGGTCATCAGCATAGAGGAGCTCCCAGGGGCAACCTGTCTTGAATTCCTCTGTGATCACCTGGAGGACTATGATAAATAGGAGGGGGCTGAGGACGGAACCTTGGTGGACCCCTACCTCTACCCGGAATTCATTACTGTACTCATTTCCAACCTTCACCTTACTGACAGCATCTCTGTACATGGCTCGCACAGCTCTCACTAACCATTCTTCTATCCCAAGTTTCCTCATTGACCACCAGATAAGGGATCGGGGGACCCTGTCAAAGGCTTTCTCCATGTCAACGAAGGCCAGGTACAGAGGTTTATCCTTGGCTAGATATTTCTCCTGCAGCTGTCTCACTAGAAATATGGCATCAGTGGTGCTTTTACCTGGCACAAACCCAAACTGCATCTCATCTAAATTGATTCGCTCCCTAATTAGTTGGGCTATGACCCTCTCCATAACTTTCATAACCTGATCTAACAGCTTGATGCCTCTGTAATTATTAGTGTCTAAAGCATCACCTTTACCTTTGTAGCAGTTGACAATGGTGCTGCTACACCAGTCATTGGGTATGACTCCTTCGTGTAACACCTGGTTCGTAATACGGGTGACTAGGCTGTAGCCAACACTGCCAGATATTTTGAGCATCTCTGCAGTGATACCTGATGGGCCAGGGGCTTTCCCTGTCTTCATACTCTTGATTGCTTTATCTACCCTGGTACTGTCAACTCGGATAGCTGGTCCCTCTGTTGGGTCTACATACGGCAGGCTCTATTTCTCCCATTCATTCTCTTTATTAAGCAATCTATCGTAGTGGCATCTCCAGACCTCTTACTTTGCAGCCTCATTTAGTGCAAGCGTACCGTCATCCATGCGAACACATTTCTCTCCTACAACATCACTATTCTCTCTCCTACACTGTCTTGCAACACGAAATACCTCGAGTCTTTGGTCCTCACGGCGCAGAACATTGGCAAATCTTTTCTTATCTGCTTCCCCTCTGGCTAAATAAACCTGTCGCCTAGCTTCCCTTCTGGCAGATTGGTACAATTCCCTGCTACCACCGTTCTTCCAGTCCTTCCAAGCCTGTTTCTTTTGTCTAATAGCCCCGTCTACATCCTTGTTCCACCACCACATATATATATATATATATATATATATATATATATATATATATATACATGTATATATACATGTATATATACACACACATGTACATACATATATATGTGTGTATATATATATATATATATTATTATTATTATTATGTAACTTAGATAGAACCATCCCTATAAGAGTTTTTTATTCTCATATTGACTGAATATATGTATGTATGTATGTATGTATGTGTGCGCCTTTGTGTGCCTTTGTGTCTGTCTCTCCTACTAGATAACAACAGCTGTTGGTTTGTTCCACCCTACCCTCATAACTTAGCACAAAAAACCCCCCAAAAACCCTGCACTAAAGACAAAACTTGAAACGTGGAATGAAATAAAAAATCTATATTAATGACAACCAGTGAAGAGAAACATAACGAGAGTGTTACGAGACTGAAAGATTATGGGTGGAAGTTAATGAAGAAGCTGGAGTGAGTTTCAATTTGGAGTCCATGTTGAAAGAAAGAGATTTGGAAGAAGACAACGAAGAGGAATAGAAAACTAATTGTATTCAATGAAATGTATCTGAGAAAGATGTTGAGAGCACACTGGCAGATCAGGTCAGAAACAAAGAGATTCTGAGAAGAGCGAGGTTGTGACCATTGCAAGGGATTCCATCTGGCTGGCTCCATTCTGTACCTAACCAATCAGCAGGACTTGAAAACAACCATGGCTTGAGTACTACCTGATAACGAGTGTGAAAAAAGGGAGGCCAAAGATCCCATGCTACCCGGTGGTGGCCATTTCAAGATGACCCGAAGACTTGCTGGGGCTGCCTACTGGACCCTAGCAGCGGGAAATTTAGACACTGTCACGTGACAACTTGCTGGGGCAGCCTGCTGGAGCCTAGCAGCAGGTATAAAAAGGGGAATTTGACAAGACAATCAGTCGGACGCTGACACTCGTTGATGCTGCATTGAAGAGGCCAGGGAATAGAAGAAAGAAGACATGCACCCAACACCGGAGCTGAAGACACCTCCGAAAGGGGGGGAGGCGCCACGTCAAAATGGTAGGGGAGTAGGGGCCGAAACCGGACGTGGATCCTCCTGATGATGTCTTGAGCTAACTGGATCCTATAAAGGAGCTGTTGTGGTAGCAGACCACGAAACATGGTTGAAATTCCTCAGCATTATGTAGAATGGATGTGTGACGATAGAAGCTGAATGGAACCCACTGGAGGAGGCTGGTTGCCCACTGCCCTGAGCAAAAGTCAGTTTGCTTTGAATTGTAGACATTGAATGAAGTTTTAATTATCCGTTTCCTAAGCAACAAGCAGAGCATCAACGATGTTCCTAATCATGTGATATAAAAGCATTTTGTCGTTTGTTTTAAAAGCTGGGACAAAGACCGTTTAAAAAAGTCTGTGTTTCCGACCACTTGGATAAAAACCTGAAACTATCGCGTAAAAGTAGTTGACAAGTGATAAATATAGATTAATGTATAATAGAGTCTATGAGACTGTGTGTGGGTGAATAATTAGCTGTTTGTTGTTGGTTTGAATAAAATTAAACATCATTTAACACACGCACACAGATGTACATCAGGTGGAACATGAGACTAACTTTAATGAATGCTTTTAATCTCATAGGATACATATATATATATATATATATATATATATATATATCATCATCATCATCATCATCGTCGTTTAACGTCCGCTTTCCATGCTAGCATGGGTTGGACAATTTGACTGAGGACTGGTGAAACCGGATGGCTACACCAGGCTCCAATCTGATTTGGCAGAGTTTCTACAGCTGGATGCCCTTCCTAACGCCAACCACTCTGAGAGTGTAGTGGGGGATTTTTATGTGCCACCAGCACAAAGGACAGTCAGGCGGTACTGGCAACGGCCACGCTCAGAATGGTGTATTTTACGTGCCACCTGCAAAAGAGCCAGTTCGAGGGCACTGGCAACGATCTCACTTGAATGTCTTTACACGTGCCATCTGGCACAAGTGCCAGGAAGGCGACGCTGGGCACAGGTGCCATTAACGGTGCTCGAAACGTCAAAGACTTTCTCTATTCCCGAGCGTTAAACTAATACATCCTTTTGTTGTTTACACCACCTGTCCTCGTCTGTTGTTTTTTTCGTAAATTCTCCCATTTATATGTATAAATGTATTTATGTGTGTATATATATGTGTGTGTGTGTGTGTGTGTGTGTACGTATGCATATGTAACTAACAGGCATTCCCGTCAGTTATGACGATGAGTGCTCAATGATCTGATCA
>NW_028315646.1:0-5000 GCF_046866305.1 Octopus bimaculoides | reverse complement strand
ACGGCCAAGACCCGACTGGTCAAGACCGGACTGGTCAAGACCGGTCGGTCAAGACCGGACGGTCAAGACCCGACTGGTCAAGAGCGGTCGGTCCGAACCGGTCAAATCCGGTTTGGACCGGTTTGGACTGGTTCGGACCGGTTTGGACCGGTTCGGACCGGTTTGGACTGGTCAAGACCGGACGGTCAAGACCGGACTGGTCAAGACCGGACGGTCAAGACCGGACTGGTCAAGACCGGACGGTCAAGACCGGACTGGTCAAGAACGGTCGGTCAAGACCGGACGGTCAAGACCCGACTGGTCAAGAGCGGTCGGTGCGAACCGGTCAAATCCGGTTTGGACCGGTTTGGACCGGTTCGGACCGGTTTGGACCGGTTCGGACCGGTTTGGCACATCATTGGCGGAACACCCTTGGCGGCACATATGGGGAGCCCAATGGCACCCTTACGAGTGTGGCACATCATTGGCGGCACACCCTGAGTTTCCGTTTGTTTCAGTTATTTTCCGTTACTTTCCGTTATTTTCCGTTGGTTTCCGTTACTCTCCGATACTTTCCGTTACTTTCCGTTGCTTTCCGTTAGTTTACGTTAGTTTCCGTTCCTTTCCGTTAGTTTCCGGTAATTTCCGTTAGTTTCCATTTGTTTCCGTTGGTTTCCGTTACTTTCCGTTAGTTTCCGTTACTTTCCGATACTTTCCGTCAGTTTCCGTTAGTTTCCGTTCCTTTCCCTTAGTTTCCGGTATTTTCCGTTAGTTTCCGTTAGTTTCCGTTCCTTTCCGTTAGTTTGGACCGGTTCGGACCGGTTTGGACCGGTTTGGACCGGTTCGGACCGGTTTGGACCGGTTCGAACCGGTTTGGACCGGTTCGGACCTGTTTGGACCGGTTCGGGCCGGTTTGGACCGGTTTGGACCGGTTCGGACCGGTTGGGACCGGTTTGGACCGGTTCTGACCGGTTTGGACCGGTTCGGACCGGTTCGGACCGGTTCGGACCGGTTTGGACCGGTTCGGACCGGTTTGGACCGGTTTGGACCGGTTTGGATCGGTTTGGACTGGTTCGGACCGGTTTGGACTGGTCAAGACCGGTCGGTCAAGACCGGACTGGTCAAGACCGGACGGTCAAGACCGGACTGGTCAAGACCGGACGGTCAAGACCGGACTGGTCAAGACCGGACGGTCAAGACCGGACTGGTCAAGACCGGTCGGTCAAGACCGGACGGTCAAGACCCGACTGGTCAAGTGCGGTCGGTCCGAACCGGTCAAATCCGGTTTGGACCGGTTCGGACCGGTTTGGATCGGTTCGGACCGGTTCGGACCGGTTTGGACCGGTTTGGACCGGTTTGGCACATCATTGGCGGCACACCCTTGGCGGCACATATGGGGAGCCCAATGGCACACTTACCAGGGTGGCACATATTTGGCGGCACACCCTGGGCGGCACATTAGGGGAGCCCAATGGCACCCTTACGAGGGTGGCACATATTTGGCGGTACACCCTGAGCGGCACATATGGGGAGCCCAATGGCACACATTCGAGGGTGGCACGTCACTGGCGGCACACCGTGAGCGGCACATATGGGGAGCCCAATGGCACACTTACGAAGGGTGGCAATACTTGGCGGCACACCCTGGGCGGCACATATGGGGAGCCCAATGGCACACTTTCGAGGGTGGCACATCCTTGGCGGCACACCCTGGGCGGCACATTAGGGGAGCTCAATGGCACACTGACGAGGGTGGCACATCATTGGCGGCACACCCTGGGCGGCACATATGGGGAGCCCAATGGCACACTTACCAGGGTGGCACATATTTGGCGGCACACCCTGGGCGGCACATATGGGGAGCCCAATGGCACACATTCGAGGGTGGCACGTCACTGGCGGCACACCGTGAGCGGCACATATGGGGAGCCCAATGGCACACATTCGAGGGTGGCACATCATTGGCGGCACACCCTGGGCGGCACATATGGGGAGCCCAATGGCACACTTTCGAGGGTGGCACATTCTTGGCGGCACAACCTGGGCGGCACATATGGGGAGCCCAATGGCACACATTCGAGGGTGGCACGTCACTGGCGGCACACCGTGAGCGGCACATATGGGGAGCCCAATGGCACACTTACGAAGGGTGGCACATCCTTGGCGGCACACCCTGGGCGGCACATTAGGGGAGCCCAATGGCACCCTTACGAGTGTGGCACATCATTGGCGGCACACCCTGAGTTTCCGTTACTCTCCGATACTTTCCGTTACTTTCCGTTATTTTCCATTGCTTTCCGTTAGTTTACGTTAGTTTCCGTTCCTTTCCGTTAGTCTCCGGTAATTTCCGTTAGTTTCCGTTTGTTTCCGTTGGTTTCCGTTACTTTCCGTTAGTTTCCGTTACTTTCCGATACTTTCCGTTACTTTCCGTTATTTTCCGTCAGTTTCCGTTAGTTTCCGTTAGTTTCCGTTCCTTTCCCTTAGTTTCCGGTATTTTCCGTTAGTTTCCGTTAGTTTCCGTTCCTTTCCGTTAGATTCCGGTAATTTCCGTTAATTTCCGTTTGTTTCCGTTGGTTTCCGTTACTTTCCGTTAGTTTCCGTTACTTTTCGATACTTTCCGTTACTTTCCGTTAGTTTCCGTTACTTTCTGTTATTTTCCGTTGCTTTCCGTTAGTTTCCGTTAGTTTCCGTTACTTTCCGATACTTTCCGTCAGTTTCCGTTAGTTTCCGTTCCTTTCCCTTAGTTTCCGGTATTTTCCGTTAGTTTGGACCGGTTCGGACCGGTTTGGACCGGTTCGGACCTGTTTGGACCGGTTCGGGCCGGTTCGGACCGGTTCGGACCGATTCGGACCGGTTTGGACCGGTTCGGACCGGTTTGGACCGGTTCGGACCGGTTTGGACCGGTTTGGACCGGTTTGGACCGGTTCGGACCGGTTTGGACCGGTTCGGACCGGTTCGGACCGGTTTGGACCGTTTCGGACCGGTTTGGACCGGTTTGGACCGGTTTGGCACATCATTGGCGGCACACCCTTGGCGGCACATATGGGGAGCCCAATGGCACCCTTACGAGTGTGGCACATCATTGGCGGCACACCCTGAGTTTCCGTTTGTTTCCGTTATTTTCCGTTACTTTCCGTTATTTTCCGCTGGTTTCCGTTACTCTCCGATACTTTCCGTTACTTTCCGTTATTTTCCGTTGCTTTCCGTTAGTTTACGTTAGTTTCCGTTCCTTTCCGTTAGTTTCCGGTAATTTCCGTTAGTTTCCGTTTGTTTCCGTTGGTTTCCGTTACTTTCCGTTAGTTTCCGTTACTTTCCGATACTTTCCGTCAGTTTCCGTTAGTTTCCGTTCCTTTCCCTTAGTTTCCGGTATTTTCCGTTAGTTTCCGTTAGTTTCCGTTCCTTTCCGTTAGTTTGGACCGGTTCGGACCGGTTTGGACCGGTTTGGACCGGTTCGGACCGGTTTGGACCGGTTCGGACCGGTTCGGACCGGTTGGGACCGGTTTGGACCGGTTCGGACCGGTTCGGACCGGTTCGGACCGGTTCGGACCGGTTCGGACCGGTTCGGACCGGTTTGGACCGGTTCGGACCGGTTTGGACCGGTTCGGACCGGTTTCGACCGGTTTGGACTGGTTCGGACCGGTTTGGACCGGTTCGGACCGGTTTGGACCGGTTCGAACCGGTTTGGACGGGTTCGGACCGGTTTGGACTGGTCAAGACCGGACGGTCAAGACCGGACTGGTCAAGACCGGACGGTCAAGACCGGACTGGTCAAGACCGGTCGGTCAAGACCGGACTGGTCAAGACCGGTCGGTCAAGACCGGACGGTCAAGACCGGACTGGTCAAGAGCGGTCGGTCCGAACCGGTCAAATCCGGTTTGGACCGGTTCGGACCGGTTTGGACTGGTCAAGACCGGTTAGGGTTTGAACCGGTTTGAACCGGTTTGAACCGGTTTGATCCGGTTTGAACCGGTTTGATCCGGTTTGAACCGGTTTGAACCGGTTTGAACCGGTTTGAACCGGTTTGAACCGGTTTGAACCGGTTTGATCCGGTTTGAACCGGTTTGAACCGGTTTGAACCGGTTTGAACCGGTCTAAACCGGTCCAAACCGGTTCAAACCGGTTCAAACCGGTTCAAACCGGTTCAAACCGGTTTGGACCGGTTTGGACCGGTCGGTCAAGACCGGACTGGTCAAGACCGGACCGGTTTGGACCGGTTCGGACCGGTTTGAACCGGTTTGGACTTGGACCGGTTTGGACTGGTCAAGACCGGTCGGTCAAGACCGGACTGGTCAAGACCGGACGGTCAAGACCAGACTGGTCAAGACCGTACTGGTCAAGACCGGACTGGTCAAGACCGAACCTTCAAGGCCGGACGGTCAAGACCGGACTGGTCAAGACCGGACGGTCAGGACCAGACTGGTCAAGACCGGACGGTCAAGGCCAGACTGGTCAAGACCGGACGGTCAAGACCGGACTGGTCAAGACCGTACTGGTCAAGACCGTACTGGTCAAGACCGGTCGGTCAAGACCGGACTGGTCAAGACCTGTCGGTCCAAACCGGTCCAAACCGGTTTGGACGGGTTCGGACCGGTCCAAACCAGTACGGTCTTGACCAGTCCGGTTTTGACCGTCCGGTCTTGACCAGTCTGGTCTTGACCGTCCGGTCTTGACCAGTCAGTTCTTGACCGTCCGGCCTTGAAGGTTCGGTCTTGACCAGTCCGGTCTTGACCAGTACGGTCTTGACCAGTCCGGTCTTGACCGACCGGTCTTGACCAGTCCAAACCGGTCCAAGTCCAAACCGGTTCAAACCGGTCCGAACCGGTCCAAGCCGGTCCGGTCTTGACCGACCGGTCTTGACCAGTCCAAACCGGTCCAAGTCCGAACCGGTTCGAACCGGTTCGAACCGGTTCCAACCGGTTCAAACCGGTTCAAACCGGTTTGGACCGGTTCAAACCGGTTCGAACCGGTTCGAACCGGTTCAAACCGGTTCAAACCGGTTTGAACCGGTTTGAACCGGTCGG
>NW_028315645.1:0-5000 GCF_046866305.1 Octopus bimaculoides | reverse complement strand
ATAAAGCAAACTACAAAGTCAATACCCCAATTGAATTTATATATTTTTATGTGTGTGTGTGTGTATATATATATATATATATATATATATATATACACATGTGTGTGTGAGTGTATATATATATATAGATTGATATAGATATATATGATGATAGATATATATATATATACATACACACACACTTACCTGTATGTGTACATATACATTCGCATGTATATTTGAACAAAATCAGAATCCATTAGGTTTTGGTACAGTGACTATTATTGTTATTATTATTAACGTTGTTGTTGTTGTTGTTGTCACAAATATTGTTAGAACCGGTGTAATGAAAATTTTATTGTTTTCCGTGTTTCTGCCCCCAGGATTCCTTTCTCATCAGGGCAACTGCTTCCTGTGTCATTGCCCCTCCTCTTCTCCATCTCTTCCACCTTCTCTCTCCCTCTCTCTCTCCTCTCACCACAATGTTTTCAAATATTTCTTCCCCCCCCCCCACACACAATCAATCGTATTTATATACACACATGCACATGGCTGAGCGGTAAGACGTTTGCTTCCCAACCACATAGTTCCAGGTTCAGTCCCAATACATGGCACTTTGGTCAAATGTCTTCTACTGTAGCCTTAGACCAACCAGATCTTTGTAAGCGGATTTGGTAGGCAAAAACTGAAAGACGCCCATCATGTATTTTTTATTTATTTATGTGTTTCAGCCAAGTGGCTGCGGTCATGCTGGTGCACCACCGTAATGTATGTATATATATATATATATATATATGTGTATATATACGTATATATATTTCGTTTTTGGATTTGGTTTGCAGGATTTCTTTATGGGATTTCGTGTGTTGAAGCATATTCTTTTGTGTCTGGGGAGAGTCATTTTCTTATTGTGCCTTAAAATAGATATTTGTGTCGAGAGGAAACTCAATGACAATCGAATTTATCAGATTATTGTAGATAAGCAACAACTCCAGAAAAACTGTCAAAATTCTATGTTCTTACAATAAATTGATTGCAAGTATTTAAGAATATAGACAACATAATTTCATCTTTTATATGCATCAATACATGTGTAAAATAAGTTTCATACCTATGTACATTTTTCCATCGTAGCATGGTTTTGAAAAGTAAAAGGTTTAACAGTTGGATAACCTTACTGTGACTAATTCTGGGTTTTCTACTAAAGGGTTTCTTTTTGTTTATGTCTTTTAGAGTGCAGTTCTATCAAATTATTCATTTGTACACAAACACGACAAAAGTAAATAGACACCCATAACACCTCGTCTTGTGGTTATTTTAATTTGAGCTTTATCTTTTTTTATTAATTGACATTTGTATGTTTCGTGTTCTAAATGACTGTTTAATCATGCCATGTACAAAAGAAGCCTTGGAACTGTCCGAATTACAAAGAGGCCATATACTGGGTCAATTTCAAGGTTGACTTAGCCTAAAACCACAGAAAAACTTGGTGATTCCACTTTCTACAGTTAATAAAATAATTGTTCAATTCCCCAGATGAAGAAGTAGTCCATATCGCCTTGCCCAGGTCAACTAAGGCCCTCTGACAGAACCCTTTGCTTTGTTAAGAGAAGTGTGGAAGATAATCCTCATTGCAACGCCTCTGACAGAGCAGAACAAGTTGATGTCAGTCCCAGAATAGCTGACAGGTATCTCTGCAAAATTGGCTATTAGGGCAGAGAAGCGAGAAGGAAGACACTGCTTCAACCAGCCAATATCAAATGGAGAAACGATTGGACAAGTGAGAGGGTAGAGAGGCCACTAACACTTTGGGACACTGTCATATTCTCTGATGTGTCCAGATTTGCTGTATTTTCTGACACTGGTCGAGTGTGGGTCTGGAGACTCTGTCACCAAACTTTTCATGTGAATAGATTGCAGCCAACAATGAAACTTGTGATGGTCTGGAGAGCAATCTGGAGCAATGGTCAATCGTAAATGGTGGAGCGTAAGGGATACATAAACTCAAATAATTATGTGTCCATATTGTAGAAAGAATTTCTTCCTATCTCCTCCAGTGGTGAAATGATTAAAGAACACTATTTATGGAAGATAGAGCTTTCTTGCACAGCTAAAAAGACCCAAGATTAGTTGGAAGAGAATGGCCTTAAAAAGCTTCCATGGCTAAGCCAGTTACCAGATATGAACCCTACTGAACACCTCTGAGGCATGATGGACAAGACACTTCCTAAAAATAAAAAGAAAGCATCTTTAAAGCCAGATCTTTTGATATTACTGCATGAAACTTGGCAAGAAAATCCTTAAGAAAATATTCATGTAGCCTAGTCACCTGTATTGTTAAAGCTGTTAGATCAGGTTATGAAAGTTATGGAGAGGGTCAAAGCCCAACTAATTAGGGAGCGAATCAATTTAGATGAGATGCAGTTTGGGTCCGTGCCAGGTAATAGCACCAGTGATGCCATATTTCTAGTAAGACAGCTGCAGGAGAAATACCTAGCCAAGGATAAACCTCTGTACCTGGCTTTCGTTGACATGGAGAAAGCCTTTGACAGGGTCCCCCGATCCCTTATCTGGTGGTCAATGAGGAAACTTGGGACAGAAGAATGGTTAGTGAGAGCTGTGCGAGCCATGTACAGAGATGCTGCCAGTAAGGTGAGGGTTGGAAATGAGTACAGTAATGAATTCCGGGTAGAGGTAGGGGTCCACCAAGGTTCCGTCCTCAGCCCCCTCCTATTTACCATAGTCCTCCAGGCGATCACAGAGGAATTCAAGACAGGTTGCCCCTGGGAGTTCCTCTATGCTGATGACCTTGCACTAATTGCGGAGTCACTATCAGAACTAGAGGAGAAGTTTCAGGTGTGGAAGCAAAGACTAGAATCGAAGGGCTTTAGAGTCAACCTAGCTAAAACCAAAATCCTAATAAGTAGGAAGGTAGAGAAAACAAAAACCCCTTCAGGTAGATGGCCCTGCTCAGTATGTAGAAAAGTAGTAGGTAGTAACTCTATAAGATGTACCCGGTGCAAGCTATGGACACATAAGAGGTGCAGCAATATCACAGGCAGGTTAACTAGCAAGTTAGTTTTTGTATGTGGCAGATGTTCAGGTGCAATAAACACTGTAAACAAACAGGAAACAACTTCTATCTCATTCCAGGGTGAAAAACTAGAGGTAGTCGATAGTTTCTGCTATCTGGGTGACCAAGTTAGTAGTAGGGATGGGTGCGCTGAAAGTGTAGCTGCTAGAATAAGAATTGCCTGGGCAAAGTTTAGAGAGCCCTTACCTCTGCTGGCGACAAAGGGACTCTCACTCAGAGTAAAAGGCACACTGTATGACGCATGTGTACGAACAACCATGCTACATGGCAGTGAAACATGGGCTGTGACTGCTGAGGACATGCGTAAGCTCACAAGGAATGAAGCCAGTATACTTCGTTGGATGTGTAATGTCAGTGTGCATACCCGTCAGAGTGTAAGTATTTTGAGAGAAAAGCTGAACATAAGAAGCATCAGTTGTGGTGTGCAAGAGAGACGATTGCGCTGGTATGGACATGTGGTGAGGATGGATGAGGATAGCTGCGTGAAAAGGTTCCACACCCTAACAGATGAGGGAATCCATGGAAGAGGAAGACCTGGGCTGAGGTGGTGAGGCAAGACCTTCGAACATTGGGCCTCAGCGAGGCGATGACTACTGACCGAGACCTTTGGAAATGTGCTGTGCGTGAGAAGACCCGGCAAGCCAAGTGAGATCGCTGCCAGTGCCCCTGGTTTGGCTCTTGTGTGGGTGGCACATAAGATGCACCATTTTGAGCGTGGCCGTTGCCAGTACCGCCTGACTGGCCTTCATGCGGGTTACACGTAAAATCACGCACTACACTCTCTGAGTGGTTGGCGTTAGGAAGGGCATGCAGCTGTAGAAACTTTGCCAAATTAGATTGGAGCCTGGTGTTGCCATCCGGTTTTACCAGTCCTCAGTCAAATCGTCCAACCCATGCTAGCATGGAAAGCGGATGTTAAACGATGATGATGATGATGATAATGTATGAGCCAATGAATGAGGCCTCTACATGGTAGCTAGACCTTCTAGAAATAGCAGCCAAATCTCCCTCAAATCATACCCTACTCTCTTATCTATGTATACATGTATGAGCCAATGAGGGAGGTCTCTACATGGTAGCTAGACCTGCTAGAAATAGCAGCCAAATCTCCCTCAAATCATACCCTACTCTCTTATCTATGTATACATGTATGAGCCAATGAGGGGGGCCTCAACATGGTAGCCTGACCTGCTAGAAATAGCAGCCAAATCTCCCTCAAATCATACCCTACTCTCTTATCTATGTATATATGTATGAGCCAATGATGGAGACCTCTACATGGTAGCTAGACCTGCTAGAAATAGCAACCAAATCTCCTTCAAATCACGCCTTACTCTCTTATATATGTATATATGTATGTATTGGGATTGTACCAATCTGCCAGAAGGGAAGCTAGGCGACAGGTTTATTTAGCCAGAGGGGAAGCAGATAAGAAAAGATTTGCCAATGTTCTGCGCCGTGAGGACCAAAGACTCGAGGTATTTCGTGTTGCAAACAGTGTAGGAGAGAAAATAGTGATGTCGTAGGAGAGAAATGTGTTCGCATGGATGATGGTACGCTTGCACTAAATGAGGCTGCAAAGAAAGAGGTCTGGAGATGCCACTACGATAGATTGCTTAATAAAGAGAATGAATGGGAGGAAGAGAGCCTGCCGTATGTCGACCCAAGAGAGGGACCACCTATCCGAGTTGACAGTACCAGGGTAGATAAAGCAATTAAGAGTATGAAGACGGGGAAAGCCCCAGGCCCATCAGGAATCACTGCAGAGATGCTCAAAATATCTGGCAGTGTTGGCTACAGCCTAGTCTCCCGTATTACGAACCAGGTGATACACGAAGGAGTCATACCCAATGACTGGTGTAGCAGCACCATTGTCAACTGCTACAAAGTTAAAGGTGACGCTTTAGATACAAATAACTACAGAGGC
>NW_028315644.1:0-5000 GCF_046866305.1 Octopus bimaculoides | reverse complement strand
CAACAACAGCAACAACAAGTACAACAACAACAAACTAATATAGAGAGATTATCATCTTAATGATACACGCCATGCACATACATGTATGCACACATGCCATATGGAGACAAGCACACACACACACACACACACACACACACACACACACACACACACACACACACATTCCCCATTCGCTTTCATTTGCCATTTAATCGTATGAAATCTTTTGATCTGTGGACATGATGAAGACAATTGTAAACGCAGCAGGGAGGACGGAGTATATGTGTAACTGTGTGTATATTTGTATGCATATATACATGCATACATACATACATTAGGAGCTAGAGTGAAAGTTAATTAATATGAATGAAAGCCCGGGTTTTTAATTATACGTACGTTTGTACATACATATACACGCATACATGCATATGTGTATGTATGTATACATTTATATATACTATCTACATGTATATATGCATATATATATGTGCATATATATGCTTACATATATGCACAAATATGAATGTGTATATACTTATATACATACATATAAATGTGTGTGTACATATGTGTATGATATATATATTTATATATGTATGTATATGTGTGAGTGTGTATGTATGTGTGTGTGTGTGTGTGTGTGTGTGTGTAGTGAAGGTGCGTGGCTTAGCGGTTAGGGCATTTGATCGTGAGTTCAATTTCCGGCGACACACTGTGTCCTTGAGCAAGACACTTTATTTCACGTTGCTCCAGTCCACTCAACTGGCAAAAATGAGTTGTACCTGTAATTCAAAAGGGGCCAGCCTTGTCCCATTCTATGTCACACTGACTCTCCCCGAGAGCTACGTTTAGGGCACACATGTCTGTGGAGTGCTCAGCCACTTGCATGTTAATTTCATGAGCAAGCTGTTCTGTTGATCGTATCAGAGGGCTCCCCTTATATATATATATATATGATTGATTATTATGATTGACCGTTGACTGGACACTATTCAATTTTTTTTCTCCGTGTTTTTCTCCTTGTCTCCGTATTCTTTCTGTTGAAGAGCGTAGCTCGAAACGTCAAAGACTTTCCGTATTCCCGAGCGTCATACTAATACATCCTTTTGTTATTTACACCACCTGTCCTCGTCTGTTGTTATTATTTGTATATTCTCCCATATATATATATATATATATATATATATATATATATATATATATATATATATATATGTGTATATATATATATGTATATATATATATATATATATATATATATATATATATATATATATATATATATATATATATATATATTATATGTGTGTGTATATATATGAGTGCATGTATGTATAGACATGTATGCATGTATCTATATATCAATGTGTATTATTTTGTCCTGTTCCCGGAGGGTAAGCATAATGCTCTCTTAATTTCTAATAGGAACACAGTATTTCGTTTTGCCACCATGATATATACTACCAAGAATATAGTAAAGGTTTACATGCCAATATCGGCTCCCAGTTTTGTATTGATAGTGCAATATTCCCGTTTCTAAGTTTCTCTATAGATTTCCAATAGTATTGAGAGCCAGCAATGTAAGCTATGGTGATTTGTATAGGAATACGTCCATGTAAACAATGCGATTGATGACAGAAAATTCAGTTAATGGGTTTATATAAGGATTTACTTTTCGTAATGAGATAAAAGACCAAGGATGTGTATAATATGCCAAGCAATACTAGGGGGACGAACACAGACATACACACACACACACACACACACACATATATATATATATATATATATATATATATATATATATATATACATATATATATATATATATATATATATACATATATACGACGGGCTTCTTTCAGTTTCGTCTACCAAATCCACTCACAAGGCTTTAGTCGGCCTGAGGTATAGTAGAAGACACTTGCCCAAGATGCCACGCAGTGGTACTAAACCCGGAACCATGAGGTTGGTAAGCAAGCTACTTACCACGCAGCCACTCCTGCACCTATCTTTTATTTCTAACAACATCATGACCTAAAATATTAACACCCCCACCCCAGCCATATTCAGTGCTTTGTGGTTCCATTCTTGTATTTTCTTTGTCCCTTGAGCACATCCACCCTAACTGCTGGAATCTCTCGATGCCATCTTTTTACCTTGAAGCGAAATTGAAATGTAAATCTCTGAAGTTAAATGCACGCTTTGCCACCTGAAGAGGCTCCTTTAGACTGTGTGTTGCATCTGGTGTCATTACATTGTTCCACGCCCTCAAGAGTGCAGTGCAGCATGAAGACGAAACAATTGTTGTGACAATAAATTGCTTTTTGTTACGCTCCGTCTTCTCTATTAATCTTTAATTTACATGTGTGTGTGTGTGTGTGTGTATTGATATTGATGTATGCGTTTGTATGTGTTTCACTGATGAATATAAGTATGTTTATACATGTATACAGACAAGCAAACAGACAGACACACAGACGGACAGGTTACAAAGAATGTTTATTGTGGTCATTCCACTGTGTCAATAGGCGTGATAGCACTAAAGTAAATGATGAAGATGATGATGAGGTAGAGGAGGAGGAGCAGGAGGAGGGAGGGAGAATATAATCACCAACGCCCGCCATCGTCACCATACTACCATGTAAGTAATCTACTCCTCTGTCTGTCTGTTAGTCTATCTATCTATCTATCTATCTATCTATCTATCTATATACAATATATGATAATATGCATATATATGTACATGTATGTACATACCTTCATCTACATGTACATATAGATACATAACTGGGTACATGACGTTGAAAAAAAACATAGATAAAATGTTAAACAAAGTACAAAAAACAAGCAGGCTACATAGAGAACATTTCTTTCATCAGCTGCCACCATTAAAACACTGGCATTTCGAAGAGTTAGGGCAGGACGCATCGTTAAAGTGGCTCTTCCTATAAGCACAAATTAAAATTTTTTTCGTGGAGGATAGTGGCGGATGGAAAACAAAACAGGAAAACGAAACGGTGAAATAAGCAAACAAGAAGGCTGTACAGCCAGACATGGAGAAGTGTGTGTATATTGAACGCTGTGAAGCACAAACAAGAAAGGCGAAGAATTGTGTCCGGAGTTTAGGTGGTCAGAGACCGAAAAGAAATATATATATATATATATATAAGTTCAAAAAAACAATAACAAAAAAACAACAAAGTGAGGACGTGATACGGATAGTGTTATGTGCGTATGTATGTATGTATGTATGTGTGTATGTATGTGTATTCCTATACATATGATTTATAGGCAATGTTGACCTGAGAAAAGTTTGAACTCTGAACATAAAAATGAACAAAATACCGCAGAGTAGTTTGCCCGGCTTGCTAACCATTCTGCCATCTCGCTGCCCAAAAAATTATCATCTGTAACGAGGCATAATAGCTGGAGGTGTTTAGAGCGTCTGTCTTACAATAATGAGGTAGTGAGTTCGATTTCCGGATCGGTCTGTGTGTTGTATTCTGAGCAAGACACTTTATTCCACATTGTTCCAGTTCACTCAGCTGTAGAAAGGAGTTGTCACGTCTCTGATGCCAAACTGTATCGGCCCCTTTGCCTTTCCCTTGGATAACATCAGTGGTGTGGAGAAGCGAGGCTGGTATGCATGGGCGACTGCTGGTCTTCCATAAAAACAACCTTCGGTTGTCACCAGTGAGGTGACATTCCGCCCGGACTTATACCCCAGGAGGGAACCTCTTAGGTGCACCCATGGCCATCGATAGACGCAAGTCAACCATAGAGTCAACCCTGAAGATATTGTTGATACTCACATTCAGCTGAGTAAATTGAAACGGTATGAAATTGGGTGCCTTGCTCAAGGATAGTTTGCACTAAAACTCAAACCCATGATCACAAATCTATACCAAAACCACTGTGCCAAGCATTTTACCTCATTGTTTGAAATATTTTTTTCTGATACAAAGAATGCAATATTTTCCCCATTAACACAGTATGGAATATTTTTCTGGCGTATGTACTTGATATTAATATTTTTCTGACATACATTGTATGTAATAATTTTCTGACTTGCATCACACACAATATTTTTGGCACATTTCTTTCGACAGGTTTCTCTGGCACTGATATTCAGCCTTTTTCGTCTTACTGTCCAGATGGCTACAAGTTCATAATGAAATGTTCATTTGCTAAAATATATACAGTGAATCTGTGTTATAAGCTACCACCAACGACAACATCGAAGCCTTTACCAACGACAACATCGAAGCCTTTACCATCAACTCAGTCAAGCACACTCCTGTCCACTCTAAGCACTCTTCAATCTACTCTACCAACCACCACGCCAACAACAGAACCTACTACCACCCAACCTACTACCACCCAACCTACTACCACCCAACCTACTACCACCCAACCTACTACCACCCAACCTACAACCACAGTCCCAACAACAACTCCTCAGCCAAGAGGTAAATATCCCAAACTTTGTGTTTGATAATTTTATTCTAATGAACAAACATCTAATGTAAACGTTTTTCTTTGTCTCTTCACGTCTCTTTCTCACTTCCACGAACGAATACACACACACACACACACACACACACACACATACACACAGCTGTATTTATGTTTTTAACGTTGTTAACACCACCAGATTGAATGGCACAGCCCAGTGTCGAAACCACAATGATATCCGTTTGGCATCTGATGATGGGAATACATACTTGTTCCATTTGTTTATGAATTTCTAACGTCTTAGTCTCGTTGTTCTGAGTTGTCCTTCATTCTAGTGAAGTGGGAAGTGTTTGTGGATTCATAGTTTACAGGGATCGCTTTCTTTGGCTCCGACCATATCGGCATGCCTTAGCTTTCCGAACGCACAGTTTACTGCTTCTGCCGCATTCCATTTCCTCCCTGTTCGTACCTTTGGAGGGTTTTCTCGGATGCTCTGATCTTTTGAATACCTTAGCATCATTACTGTCCTTGCTTTTCCTGCCTTATGTTCTTCAGAGATT
>NW_028315643.1:0-5011 GCF_046866305.1 Octopus bimaculoides | reverse complement strand
AATGGTGTATTTTACATGCCACCTGCACAAGAGCCAGTCCAGAGGCACTGGCAACGATCTCGCTCGAAAGTCCTTACATATGCCACGGGCACAAGTACCAGAAAGGCGACGCTGGGCACAGGTGCCATCACGATTTTGCTTTCGCTTGCCCCAACAGGTCTTTGCAAGTCGAGTTTCGTGTCCAGTGACGGAGACGAAATAACGAAATGAATGAACACATTTTGAAATTGTTACTTACAAGTGGAATTTGTCTACTAAACATCTTTTACTGTCTTTTCTCTGCCTGAATCAGCCATCATCATGTAATGTTTCAGAAAAAATAATCTTCAAACAAACACACACCAACATGATGTGTGTACGTATGTATGTATATGTATATTTCCGAAAATGGTTTAGAAGGATATATAATCTTAGCGAATACCGTGTTCAGTCTTATCTTTTGTTAATGCTGGCTAACCACGGTGAATCATCATCATCATCATCATCATTTAACGTCCACTTTCCATGCTGGCATGGGTTGGATGATTTGACTGAGGACTGGTGAAACCGGATGGCAACACCAGGCTCCAATCTGATCTGGCAGAGTTTCTACAGCTGGATGCCCTTCCTAACGCCAACCACTCAGAGAGTGTAGTGGGCGCTTTTACGTGTCACCCACACAACATAATATTTGTTTTAAGTGAATATTATTGATAAGATATGTTTATATTCTTTCCGCAGATTGCCGTGTATGTGGTGTGAAGAAAATAAACCTACGATAACATTCCGTCCCTGTGGACATTCTGTTATCTGTGAGGAATGCTGCTCCAAAATTCCTCTTAAAAAATGTCCAGAGTGTTTATTATGTATAACTGGTAAATATGGAGTTGGTAAGAATATCATTTTATTATCTGTATGTTTGTCTCATTTACTTTATGGTGTAGAATAAAGTACTTCATGCTGTTATGTAGAACCCAGGTCTGTCATAATCTGGCAGATTTATGAATAAAAAGTGCTCCAGAAATCTTTTCTCTGTGATAGTGTATTTATCACTACATCCAATAAACATTGTCGTTATCCAATTAGAAGATTTGTCAGGCTTTCAGATACACATGACTAATGAATTGTACTGAAAGATAAATGGTGACTCACTGAAATATCAATAAATAACAGATTCCATCATCATCATCGTTTAGCGTCCGCTTTCCATGCTAGCATGGGCTGGACGATTTGATTGAGGACTGGCAAGCCAGATGGCTGCACCAGACTCCAATCTGATTTGGCAGAGTTTCTACAGCTGGATGCCCTTCCTAACGCCAACCACTCAGAGAGTGTAGTGGGTGCTTTTACGTGCCACCCGCACGAAGGCCAGTCAGGCAGTACTGGCAACGGCCACACTCGAAATGGTGTCTTTTACGTGCCACCTGCACAGGAGCCAGTCCAGGGGCACTGGCAACGATCTCGCTCAAATGTCTTTACAGGTGCCATCACGATTTTGCTTTCTTCAACATTTTTACAAACTATTTCTTGGTCATGCTTTCCTGATACATTGACTGATCCATAGTCTTCTACTTAAATATACTGGCATTTGTGCATTTTTTATCTTTTCAGATGGGTCCCCGTTTGATGCAGAATCTATATCTACGTGTACAATATGTATGGAACGGCATTGGAACATGGTCTTTCAGTGTGGCCATACCACTTGTAAAGAATGCGGAGGCAAAATTAATCAGTGCCATTTGTGTCGGAAAACAATTGAGACAAAGATTATTGTTAGACAATGACTGACCTCATTGATTTTTGTCACTTCCAGTTGTTGTTCTGTTATCTCACCTTGTCACCACCAGCCTTTATCAGATACATATGTACACCACCATGTAGTGGCGCGTGTGGCCGCCATCTTGGGAAGTGCCATTGCGCATGTGCAAGGGACTTGCCGTCAGCGCGGAAGTACCCAGGCACGCATGCACAATGCAACAGGTGGAGAGAAAGCAATAGCGTTCGTCCTCTTCTCTATCTAGCAGCGGTGGTGACAACACGTATCTTCCATTGCCCTCTCAACTCAATACCGACATGTGGTCGAAGCTTCCTTGGTATTCTAGCGGCATGCCTGTTCACCCAGGAACGAAACGGCTCTACACCAACCTAGAATAAATTATTGATCTGTTGTTACCGTTATCGCTCGTGTTGTTGTATTTCTGGATTTTAATGATTGATATAAGAACTGGGGAGAGATGGCCGAGCTGTCATATCCCATCCAATTCTTATACACTATTTCTCCTTGCCTCCACCCTTTATCACATACTAGCTTAGAAGCAGCACTCCATGTGGTCATTTTTGTTAGCTCCACAGACCCAATTTTAAAAGAACTCTAAAACTTTGTATACATTTGTCCACAGCCAGCTTGAGTTGTTGCCAGTCCATGATCCATTGCTGTATTGTGTCCAAGTCTGATTGCAATAAAGATCTATACTGTACAGGATCCGTCTTTTTTATTTCGAAGTACAGCTTGAAGTCATCTGCCTATTTCACCACAATGGCATTCTTTAAGTTGACATCTGTATCATTAATACATGCAACAAATAGAAGGGGGCCAAGAACAGATCCCTGTGGTACACCAGATGTCATCTCATAGGGTGAACAGTGCTGTCCTAGAACTGTGACAACCTCATTTCGACCGATAATAAAGGACTTCAACCAGTTATAGAGATCATCTCTTACATCCATTGCAGAGAGTTTCACCATAAGTCTTTTGTGTGGCACAGAATTAAAAACCTCAGCAAAGTCCAGGTAAATAACATCCACCCAGGAGCCGCCATCAGTGATTCAGGTAATGTCCTCAAGAAACTCAATGAGTTGATTACAGCAGCTGTGTTTGTCCCCCCAACATCGCTTGACAACCGATGCTGGTGTGTTTACGTCCCCGTAACTTAGCGGTTCGGCAAAAGAGACCGATAGAATAAGTACTAAGCTTACAAAGAATAAGTCCTGGGGTCGATTTACTCGACTAAAGGTGGTGCTTCAGCATGGCCGCAGTCAAATGACTGAAACAAGTAAAAGAGTAAAAGAGTATATATATTTTGGTAATTTTTCAGATTAACACCCACACGATCTTGACTAGGGTGTTAGGGTTAGGATTAGGGACGGAATTCTCTAACCCAAACCCTAAAACTAACCGTGACCCTAACACCCTAGTGAAGATCGTTGGGGAGTCATATAGAGAAAGTCCCTCAAAAACTAGCTCGTCTTTCAAACCATCTAATTCTCCTGTGTAGATGTAGAGACTCAAAGCTAATACCACCTGGCTTGACTATAATGACACCAGTGGATTCATATAAAGCTAGAAGAGTAGCGGAAAGGGCAGGGCATGCTCTCGGCCGTTAGAGGATCCATTGAAACAAGAAGAGGACAAATATCCGTCAAATGTTAATAATGTACATAATTCCTCATCTCTTAAACATAGAACTGTATTATAAAATATTGCAATACACAAATGTATTACTCTCTAGTAGAATAAAGCACCGTAAAGGTAGAAGTATAAATATATATATATAGATTAGTGGTACAACTAATATTCACTAGAAATAGCAGTCGATACAATTACGACGCTATAATAAAACTTCACTGCGTATATACTGGCATCGTAAATACTACTAAAGCAGCGTGGTCCCGAACGCGCAAGCTAGTCGTGAGTGGTCGATCCTAACCTTGATCCTATCCCTAACCCTAAACACATGTATTCGTTTGCAACGCGCACTTTTTGTAGGATCGACCACTCACGACTAGCTTGCGCGTTCGGGACCACGCCGCTCGGCACAATCACTTTCAGTCCCCCGCCCCCTCTTTCCCACAGTACCCATAAGTCTTGTCACCTGACCTAAACTGACCAATGACGATCCAATATTTCCATCCTCCTCCTTCCCTCTCTCTCTGTTTACCTCCAGCCGCCATTTCTATTAACTCTTCAACCGTGACCGCTGTCATTAATTAATGTCTGCTAATTGAGACAGACGAAGATCTTTTTCTCTTCCGTAGATTTACCCCAAGTAGGTTTTGCTATTTTGTTCATTTCCTTTCGCTCGATCGTGTTTTTCCTTCTTCATGATGTTTATTTGTGTTTGATCTGTCCATAAATTAACGTAACAACAACTTCGATCATTGTTCTGCTCAGTCAGGCATGACCTGGGGTTAAACAACAGCAACAACCAGATGGGATGTCAACGTGATCGTTTGATCTTCTAGAAACAGTAGCCGAGTTTACCTCAAATTACACGTTTCAGTGTTGAAAATTGAAGGCTACATTTGATTGTGTAGTCCTAGATATACAGTGACAGAGGGAGGAACGTACTCAGGCAGGCTTTACCTAGGGTTAAACAATAACAACCAGATGGGATGTCAACGTGATCGTTTGATCTTCTAGAAACAGTAGCCGAGTTTACCTCAAATTACACGTTTCAGTGTTGAAAATTGAAGGCTACATTTGACTGTGTAGTCCTAGATATACAGTGACAGAGGGAGGAACGTACTCAGGCAGGCTTTACCTGGGGTTAAACGACAGCAAACAGACGGGATGTCAACGTGATCGTTTGATCTTCTAGAAACAGTAGCCAAGTTTACCTGTCGTATATATGTATATATATGTAAGTGTGTCTGTGTTCGTCCCCCCAACATCGCTTGACAACCAATGCTGGTGTGTTTACGTCTCCGTAACTTAGCGGTTCAGCAAAAGAAACCGATAGAATAAGTACTAGGCTTACAAAGAATAAGTCCTGGGGTCGATTTGCTTGACTAAAGGCGGTGCTCCAGCATGGCCGCAGCCAAATGGCTGAAAACAAGTAAAAGAGTAAAAGAGGGGGTTATATGGGTTGCTTAAACCGGAATTCCACCCATAGGCATGGCCTGTGGTTAAACATCAACATCAACTCATCCAATGTGACACGAACGTGGTTGTTTAGCCTTCCAGAAATGGCAGTCAAGTTTACACCTCTTTTTTTAGGGAAGGACGTGCACAGGCAGGCCTAAACCTGGGGTT
>NW_028315641.1:0-5278 GCF_046866305.1 Octopus bimaculoides | reverse complement strand
CAAACACATTAAAATAAGGTAAATAAGCAATACCTTCTAAGTTTATTTCGATTATATTTAAAAGTACAGCTTTTATTAAATGGGAGGATTTCAAAAGAATTTAAAAAAAAAAAAAATTCTTTTCTAGTGTTTAAATGTACTAAGACCGTGCTTTCACATTTACTGACTTTCAGCGTGGATTTCTCTACGGGTCTCGTTACTATATATTATTGCTTCACATTCTACAATGCTGTCTGTCGATGTAGATTAAATAGAGATAACACTCCTAATACGCCCACCCAATTCCAGATTTCAACTGCAGTACAATAAATAAACATATATTTTACATAAATAGTAAGACTCTTTCTATTTAATAGATTCATTTGAAGACTTCCTCTTTGGATTATTGTGAATTGTAATCTCACCAGCTTGGACTTCTTAGTCCATCTGTATCTATTTATGCAATTACTTACGCGACTTTTCTTTGGGCACGGAATTACATTATTATTATTAATATTATGATTATTATTATTATTATAATGTAGTTTTTCTGATGCTATATTTATTCCTGAAAATGTGTAAAGAAATTTTGATTTATTAAGTCTCTTAATGAATTCTTTATACTGAAATATATAATGAAGAAGATAAATATGTTCATTTGAATATTACGTTTTTGCGTCGTAACTTATATATATATATATATATATATATATATATATATATATATATATATATATATATATATATATATATATATGTATATTAACAGCAGACCTTGAAGCAATCCAGAGGAGATTCACAAAGAAGATTGTCTCTTTGCAACTGGTCAGCTACTGAGAAAGGCTGAAACAGCTAAGACTCTACTCCCTGGAGAGAAGGCGGGAGAGGTATGCAGTAATATACATCTGGAAGATCCTGGAAGGAATTGTGCCAAATTTTGGCATTGAAAGCTACACCAATGCCAGAACGGGACGGCACTGCATAGTGCCAAAGATCCCAGCAATGCCATCGCGCTTCAGGACCAGTTACTGCAACAGCTTGGGATTCAGGGGCCCACAGCTTTTTAATATTCTCCCAAAGAGCCTGAGGAATCTGCACAAAGTAGATGTAGGAGTTTTTAAATCAAAGCTGGACCTCTTCCTATCGAGAGTCCCAGATGAACCTACCTCGCGGCAGGAGGTGCAAATGAGAGTTGCTAAATCAAACTCCATTCTTCACCAAGTGCCACATATTGTAAGAGGCTCCCTGTAATAACAGTGTAGCAACACGGTGGTGCATCAGCATGGCCGCAGCTCTGAGCTGAAACTTTGAAATGAAATGAAAGTATATATATATATATATATATATATATATATATATATATATATATATATATATATATATATATATATATATATATATATATATATATATATATATATATATATATATATATATATATATATATATATATATATATATATATATATATATATATATATATAAATAAAAATAAAATCATTGTAAGTGGAGGCGCAATGGCCCAGTGGTTAGGGCAGCGGACTCGCGGTCATAGGATCGCGGTTTCGATTCCCAAACCGCGCGTTGTGAGTGTTTATTGAGCGAAAACACCTAAAAGCTCCACGAGGCTCCGGTACTCTTTCACCACGGCTTTCTCTCACTCTTACTTCCTGTTTCTGTTGTGCCTGTAATTCAAAGGGTCAGCCTTGTCACACTGTGTCGCTGAATATCCCCCGAGAACTACGTTAAGGGTACACGTGTCTGTGGAGTGCTCAGCCACTTGCACGTTAATTTCACGAGCAGGCTGTTCCGTTGATCGGAGTGCCAACAATATTCTTTGTGTTTAGATAAATGTCGGCTTTGATGAGGAGTATTATTGATCTTGGGACTCGTCTCTTTCAAATTAATACTTTAATATATATATATATATATAAATATATATATATATATTAAAGTATTAATTATATATATATATATATATATATATATATAAATATTTTATCTTTTAACTTTTACTTGCTTAAGTCATCAGACTGCGCCCATGCCGGGACACCACCTTGAATTGTTTACTCGAATGAATCGACCCCAGTATTTATTTTTAAAGCCAGGTACTTATTCTATCGGTCGCTTTGGTCGAACTGCTAAGTTACAGGGACGTAAACACAACAACACCGGTGTGTACTCAGAAAAGCAACCTCCTACAGCACCGTAAATAGACGCTGCGATCTCTGCCTATCAGAACGCCTAGCTATACTTACGGCTAAGCACCTAATTCTGCACAGGAAATTTGAGAATAACAATTTTTGTCTTCACGTGGGCCTTTAATGTATTTTCGAAATACCGATAGAATAGCCTCTCTTGTCCTCATGCAGGCCTCTATGGCTTCATTACCTCAATCTAGAATACTCATCTATATAAGTCTAATTAACTGGGTAACACTTTAAACACACGAATAGTCATCCCGCAGACCCACTCGCCCCAAACACTCCATAATAATACTCTTTGCATATACACAGGACCCCGCCTAGCACTAAGAACTTACTAAACTCTAGCAATAAGACAATTATTAGCCGTAACACATTTTCAAACCACCCATGAGTTAGCTCCCTTCTCACCCAGTTAGAGTTACTCCCCTTCACGTGCACCGCCGGTGTGACCAGCTCCAAAATGGAATACACGTGTGTGAAAATAAAAATGTGGTTAATTAAACTAGGAATTTCGCACCTAAATAATACTCACCCTGCTCTAATTACCCAACGAAACTAACCAATCTACCACAAACAAAGCTCTACTCAGCGAATTTAACAGCGCAAGAACAAAAATTTAATGTAAAAATTACCAATTTGTTTACACTACCATCAAATGTCTATCAATTATCTTTCGCATCCTAACCGATGCACCTATCTATATTCGCATTCTGAAGAGATTTACTTAAACCAGTAAATCGAAACGATCGTAAATGCTACCCTCATCTCTGCTTCTTCCTCCTTTGTTATCTATTTAATTAAAGACATACCAGCGAAAACAACGAGTGCGTGTGGCTGAGTACTCCACAGACACGTGTACCCTTAACGTAGTTCTCGGGGAGATTCGGCGTGACACAGAGTGTGACAAGGCTGACCCTTTGAATTACAGGCACAACAGAAACAGGAAGTAAGAGTGAGAGAAAGTTGTGGCGGAAGAGTACAGCAGGGTTCGCCACCATCCCCTGCTGGAGCCTCGTGGAGCTTTTAGGTGTTTTCGCTCAATAAACACTCAAAACGCGATCCTATGACCGTGAGTCCGCTGCCCTAACCACTGGGCCATTGCGCCTCCACAATGCCTATAATAGAAAGGATCGTTTATCATTATTATAAATGCGCTAATTAGCCTTTTCTAAATTTGTCCATGAGTTGTTTGTTTACATTATGGGATAAAATTAAACGGTTATCTTTATATAGCCTAATGATAGTTATTTGTGCTGTATGTTTTTTTTTGTATGTGTAGTACGTATAGTGGAGGCGCAATGACCCAGTGGTTAGGGCAGCGGACTAGCGGTCATAGGATCGCGGTTTCGATTCCCACACCGGGCGTTGTGAGTGTTTATTGAGCGCAAACGCCTAAAAGTTCCACGAGGCTCCTGCAGGGGATGGTGGCGAACCCTGTTGTACTCTTTCACCACAACTTTCTCTCACTCTATCGTCCTGTTTCTGTTGTGCCTGTAATTCAAAAGGTCAGCCTTGTCACACTCAGTGTCACGCTGAATCTCCCCCGAGAACTACGTTAAGGGTACACGTGTCTGTGGAGTGCTCAGCCACATGCACATTAATTTCACGAGCAAGCTGTTCCGTTGATCGGATCAACTGGAACTCTCGACGTCGTAAGCGACGGAGTGCCAACAACAACAAAAATTGGGATCTATTTTAAAACGGGGGCGCCAGTATTTTCTTAACGAAACACTTTGAAACTTGGGACACTGGTAGAATGTGTCGTATAAAACATCTTTTACTCTTAGTCTTCTTAACAAAAAAAAAAAAAGGAATTCGCAAGTTATTCCATGTTAAAGTTGTCGTATTTCTGTAATTTCAACCAATCACTGACATCTATTCAGCTCAATAGAGTTACTGCTGGGCGGCCATAAAAATGTTATTCCCTGTGACATATTTCATCCGGTTTAATCGTAATTTATACGCATATATTGTTTATATAATAAATTACGCTGTGCGTATCTATGTGTGTAACAATTTTAGAGTCCGGATTCTAGAGTTAGGGTTAGTTTTAGGGTTAGGGTTACGGTTACGGTTAACAGTCTAGTTAGGGTTAGGGTTAGGGGATTAATACGATATACACCGTTACAGCGCTAACTGTTTTCAACAGAATAGACGTCAGTGATTAGTAGAAATTATCGAAATAAGACAATTTTTTACATGAAATAAATTCGAATACAAAAATATTTTTGTGTTCTATAACACAAAATAGATAAGTATACGAAGTTTGAAAGTCTTTCCGTACCAAAAACACTACATAAAACATAAATGAAAACTGGCGCCCCCGTTTTAAAATAGATCCAAAAATTGTAGTGCGTATAATATGACTAAAACTAATTCGGTTATTTCCGATCCATCGTAATTTCTGTATTGTATGAGTTGGAAAAGCAGTTGTCAAAAAAACAGCAACTTAATTCTGTTCATCTCGATGCTAGTGTCATTTGAGGGTTTGTTGATTTTCAAGAGAAAAGCTATAGATATGAACGGGCAGTAATCTAAAATACAATATACATACACCTACCCGCCTACCTATCAAACAATCTATCTATCTTCTATCAGTCTGTCTATCTCCCCCTCTTTCTCTCTCTCTCTGTATCTGTCAGTCAGTCAGTCAGTCTATTTAAGTAACCATCTATCGATCGATCTATATATACGTGTGCCTCTGTGTGTATACATACAATGCATGCAATATATATATATATATATATATATATATATATATATATATATATATATAAATTTGCCATCAAGATGTAGGAAAAGATGCTGCAATAGCCTGGGCTTCAAAGGTCCACAGCTCTTCAATATCCTCCCGAAGGACCTGAGAGACCTGCATGCGGTGGATGTAGGTGTCTTCAAGACAAGGCTGGACCTCTTCCTATAAGGTGTCCCAGATGAACCAACTTCACGGCAGGAGGCACAGATGAGAGCAGCTGCATCAAACTCTCTCATGCACCAAATGTCAATTCCTGAAGTAAAATTCATGAAGTAAAATTGTGTAGCAACACCAAATGGCGGTGCCCCAGCATGGCCACAGCTCATGAGCTGAAACT
>NW_028315640.1:0-5399 GCF_046866305.1 Octopus bimaculoides | reverse complement strand
GAAGCACTTTGCCGTACGGTGAAGCACTTTGCCGTACGGTGAAGCACTTTGCCGTACGGTGAAGCACTTTGCCGTACGGTGAAGCACTTTGCCGTACGGTGAAGCACTTTGCCGTACGGTGAAGCACTTTGCCGTACGGTGAAGCACTTTGCCGTACGGTGAAGCACTTTGCCGTACGGTGAAGCACTTTCCCGTACGGTGAAGCACTTTCCCGTACGGTGAAGCACTTTCCCGTACGGTGAAGCACTTTCCCGTACGGTGAAGCACTTTCCCGTACGGTGAAGCACTTTCCCGTACGGTGAAGCACTTTCCCGTACGGTGAAGCACTTTCCCGTACGGTGAAGCACTTTCCCGTACGGTGAAGCACTTTCCCCTACGGTGAAGCACTTTGCCCTACGGTGAAGCACTTTCCCCTACGGTGAAGCACTTTGCCCTACGGTGAAGCACTTTGCCCTACGGTGAAGCACTTTGCCCTACGGTGAAGCACTTTCCCATACGGTGAAGCACTTTGCCATACGGTGAAGCACTTTGCCATACGGTGAAGCACTTTGCCATACGGTGAAGCACTTTGCCATACGGTGAAGCACTTTCCCATACGGTGAAGCACTTTCCCATACGGTGAAGCACTTTCCCATACGGTGAAGCACTTTCCCATACGGTGAAGCACTTTCCCATACGGTGAAGCACTTTCCCATACGGTGAAGCACTTTCCCATACGGTGAAGCACTTTCCCATACGGTGAAGCACTTTCCCATACGGTGAAGCACTTTGCCATACGGTGAAGCACTTTGCCATACGGTGAAGCACTTTGCCATACGGTGAAGCACTTTGCCATACGGTGAAGCACTTTGCCCTACGGTGAAGCACTTTGCCCTACGGTGAAGCACTTTGCCCTACGGTGAAGCACTTTGCCCTACGGTGAAGCACTTTGCCCTACGGTGAAGCACTTTGCCCTACGGTGAAGCACTTTGCCCTACGGTGAAGCACTTTGCCCTACGGTGAAGCACTTTGCCCTACGGTGAAGCACTTTGCCCTACGGTGAAGCACTTTGCCCTACGGTGAAGCACTTTGCCCTACGGTGAAGCACTTTGCCCTACGGTGAAGCACTTTGCCCTACGGTGAAGCACTTTGCCCTACGGTGAAGCACTTTGCCCTACGGTGAAGCACTTTGCCCTACGGTGAAGCACTTTGCCCTACGGTGAAGCACTTTGCCCTACGGTGAAGCACTTTGCCCTACGGTGAAGCACTTTGCCCTACGGTGAAGCACTTTGCCCTACGGTGAAGCACTTTGCCCTACGGTGAAGCACTTTGCCCTACGGTGAAGCACTTTGCCCTACGGTGAAGCACTTTGCCCTACGGTGAAGCACTTTGCCCTACGGTGAAGCACTTTGCCCTACGGTGAAGCACTTTGCCCTACGGTGAAGCACTTTGCCCTACGGTGAAGCACTTTGCCCTACGGTGAAGCACTTTGCCCTACGGTGAAGCACTTTGCCCTACGGTGAAGCACTTTGCCCTACGGTGAAGCACTTTGCCCTACGGTGAAGCACTTTGCCCTACGGTGGAGCACTTTGCCCTACGGTGGAGCACTTTGCCCTACGGTGGAGCACTTTGCCCTACGGTGGAGCACTTTGCCCTACGGTGGAGCACTTTGCCCTACGGTGGAGCACTTTGCCCTACGGTGGAGCACTTTGCCCTACGGTGGAGCACTTTGCCCTACGGTGGAGCACTTTGCCCTACGGTGGAGCACTTTGCCCTACGGTGGAGCACTTTGCCCTACGGTGGAGCACTTTGCCCTACGGTGGAGCACTTTGCCCTACGGTGGAGCACTTTGCCCTACGGTGGAGCACTTTGCCCTACGGTGGAGCACTTTGCCATACGGTGGAGCACTTTGCCATACGGTGGAGCACTTTGCCATACGGTGGAGCACTTTGCCATACGGTGGAGCACTTTGCCATACGGTGGAGCACTTTGCCATACGGTGGAGCACTTTGCCATACGGTGGAGCACTTTGCCATACGGTGGAGCACTTTGCCATACGGTGGAGCACTTTGCCATACGGTGGAGCACTTTGCCATACGGTGGAGCACTTTGCCATACGGTGGAGCACTTTCCCATACGGTGGAGCACTTTCCCATACGGTGGAGCACTTTGCCATACGGTGGAGCACTTTGCCATACGGTGGAGCACTTTGCCATACGGTGGAGCACTTTGCCATACGGTGGAGCACTTTGCCATACGGTGAAGCACTTTGCCATACGGTGAAGCACTTTGCCATACGGTGAAGCACTTTCCCATACGGTGAAGCACTTTCCCATACGGTGAAGCACTTTGCCATACGGTGAAGCACTTTGCCATACGGTGAAGCACTTTCCCATACGGTGAAGCACTTTCCCATACGGTGAAGCACTTTCCCATACGGTGAAGCACTTTCCCATACGGTGAAGCACTTTCCCATACGGTGAAGCACTTTGCCATACGGTGAAGCACTTTGCCATACGGTGAAGCACTTTGCCATACGGTGAAGCACTTTGCCATACGGTGAAGCACTTTCCCATACGGTGAAGCACTTTGCCATACGGTGAAGCACTTTGCCATACGGTGAAGCACTTTGCCATACGGTGAAGCACTTTGCCATACGGTGAAGCACTTTCCCGTACGGTGAAGCACTTTGCCGTACGGTGAAGCACTTTGCCGTACGGTGAAGCACTTTCCCGTACGGTGAAGCACTTTGCCGTACGGTGAAGCACTTTGCCGTACGGTGAAGCACTTTGCCGTACGGTGAAGCACTTTGCCGTACGGTGAAGCACTTTGCCGTACGGTGAAGCACTTTGCCGTACGGTGAAGCACTTTGCCGTACGGTGAAGCACTTTGCCGTACGGTGAAGCACTTTGCCGTACGGTGAAGCACTTTGCCGTACGGTGAAGCACTTTGCCGTACGGTGAAGCACTTTGCCGTACGGTGAAGCACTTTGCCGTACGGTGAAGCACTTTGCCGTACGGTGAAGCACTTTGCCGTACGGTGAAGCACTTTGCCGTACGGTGAAGCACTTTGCCGTACGGTGAAGCACTTTGCCGTACGGTGAAGCACTTTGCCGTACGGTGAAGCACTTTGCCGTACGGTGAAGCACTTTGCCGTACGGTGAAGCACTTTGCCGTACGGTGAAGCACTTTGCCGTACGGTGAAGCACTTTGCCGTACGGTGAAGCACTTTGCCGTACGGTGAAGCACTTTGCCGTACGGTGAAGCACTTTGCCGTACGGTGAAGCACTTTGCCGTACGGTGAAGCACTTTGCCGTACGGTGAAGCACTTTGCCGTACGGTGAAGCACTTTGCCGTACGGTGAAGCACTTTGCCGTACGGTGAAGCACTTTCCCGTACGGTGAAGCACTTTCCCGTACGGTGAAGCACTTTCCCGTACGGTGAAGCACTTTCCCGTACGGTGAAGCACTTTCCCGTACGGTGAAGCACTTTCCCGTACGGTGAAGCACTTTCCCGTACGGTGAAGCACTTTCCCGTACGGTGAAGCACTTTCCCGTACGGTGAAGCACTTTCCCGTACGGTGAAGCACTTTCCCGTACGGTGAAGCACTTTCCCGTACGGTGAAGCACTTTCCCGTACGGTGAAGCACTTTCCCGTACGGTGAAGCACTTTCCCCTACGGTGAAGCACTTTGCCCTACGGTGAAGCACTTTGCCCTACGGTGAAGCACTTTGCCCTACGGTGAAGCACTTTGCCCTACGGTGAAGCACTTTGCCCTACGGTGAAGCACTTTCCCATACGGTGAAGCACTTTGCCATACGGTGAAGCACTTTGCCATACGGTGAAGCACTTTCCCATACGGTGAAGCACTTTGCCATACGGTGAAGCACTTTGCCATACGGTGAAGCACTTTGCCATACGGTGAAGCACTTTGCCATACGGTGAAGCACTTTCCCATACGGTGAAGCACTTTCCCATACGGTGAAGCACTTTCCCATACGGTGAAGCACTTTCCCATACGGTGAAGCACTTTGCCATACGGTGAAGCACTTTCCCATACGGTGAAGCACTTTCCCATACGGTGAAGCACTTTCCCATACGGTGAAGCACTTTGCCCATACGGTGAAGCACTTTGCCATACGGTGAAGCACTTTGCCATACGGTGAAGCACTTTCCCATACGGTGAAGCACTTTGCCATACGGTGAAGCACTTTGCCATACGGTGAAGCACTTTGCCATACGGTGAAGCACTTTGCCATACGGTGAAGCACTTTGCCATACGGTGAAGCACTTTGCCATACGGTGAAGCACTTTGCCCTACGGTGAAGCACTTTGCCCTACGGTGAAGCACTTTGCCCTACGGTGAAGCACTTTGCCCTACGGTGAAGCACTTTGCCCTACGGTGAAGCACTTTGCCCTACGGTGAAGCACTTTGCCCTACGGTGAAGCACTTTGCCCTACGGTGAAGCACTTTGCCCTACGGTGAAGCACTTTGCCCTACGGTGAAGCACTTTGCCCTACGGTGAAGCACTTTGCCCTACGGTGAAGCACTTTGCCCTACGGTGAAGCACTTTGCCCTACGGTGAAGCACTTTGCCCTACGGTGAAGCACTTTGCCCTACGGTGAAGCACTTTGCCCTACGGTGAAGCACTTTGCCCTACGGTGAAGCACTTTGCCCTACGGTGAAGCACTTTGCCCTACGGTGAAGCACTTTGCCCTACGGTGAAGCACTTTGCCCTACGGTGAAGCACTTTGCCCTACGGTGAAGCACTTTGCCCTACGGTGAAGCACTTTGCCCTACGGTGAAGCACTTTGCCCTACGGTGAAGCACTTTGCCCTACGGTGAAGCACTTTGCCCTACGGTGAAGCACTTTGCCCTACGGTGAAGCACTTTGCCCTACGGTGGAGCACTTTGCCCTACGGTGAAGCACTTTGCCCTACGGTGGAGCACTTTGCCCTACGGTGGAGCACTTTGCCCTACGGTGGAGCCACTTTGCCCTACGGTGGAGCACTTTGCCCTACGGTGGAGCACTTTGCCCTACGGTGGAGCACTTTGCCCTACGGTGGAGCACTTTGCCCTACGGTGGAGCACTTTGCCCTACGGTGGAGCACTTTGCCCTACGGTGGAGCACTTTGCCCTACGGTGGAGCACTTTGCCCTACGGTGGAGCACTTTGCCCTACGGTGGAGCACTTTGCCCTACGGTGGAGCACTTTGCCCTACGGTGGAGCACTTTGCCCTACGGTGGAGCACTTTGCCCTACGGTGGAGCACTTTGCCCTACGGTGGAGCACTTTGCCCTACGGTGGAGCACTTTGCCATACGGTGGAGCACTTTGCCATACGGTGGAGCACTTTGCCATACGTGGAGCACTTTGCCATACGGTGGAGCACTTTGCCATACGGTGGAGCACTTTTGCCATAC
>NW_028315638.1:0-6000 GCF_046866305.1 Octopus bimaculoides | reverse complement strand
ACAAACTGTCATTATATGAGTATATAATTGATATAAAGGATGGTTTAAAGCTATCTTCAGCTGCAAACATCTTCAATCCAAAAATTACATCACAAAGAAAAGAGAAAAAGAGAGAAAAAAAAGAAAAGTCCACTTAGTATTATCCATTATGCCACTATCTGGCATATACAGGTGCTTACACTTATCAAGTATTACCTCTAAAATTTACAGTACTTACGTGTGTATATATATATATATATATATATATCATCATCATCATCGTTTAACGTCCGCTTTCCATGCTAGCATGGGTTGGACGATTTGACTGAGGACTGGTGAAACCGGATGGCAACACCAGGCTCCAGTCTGATTTGGCAGAGTTTCTACAGCTGGATGCCCTTCCTAACGCCAACCACTCAGAGAGTGTAGTGGGTGCTTTTACGTGTCACCCGCACGAAAACGGCCACGCTCGAAATGGTGTCTTTTATGTGCCACCCGCACAAGCCAGTCCAGGGGCACTGGCAACGATCTCGCTCGAAAATCCTACAGGAGCCAGTCAGGCGGGTACTGGCAACGGCCACGCTCAAAATGGTGCATCTCATGTGCCACCCGCACAAGAACCAGTCCAGGGGCACTGGCAACGATCTTACTTGGCTTGCCGGGTCTTCTCACGCACAGCCCATTTCCAAAGGTCTCGGTCCGTAGTCATCGCCTCGGTGAGGCTCAATGTACGAAGGTCTTGCCTCACCACCTCAGCCCAGGTCTTCCTGGGCCTACCTCTTCCACGGGTTCCCTCAACTGTTAGGGTGTGGCACTTTTTCACGCAGCTATCCTCCTCCATTCTCACCACATGTCCATACCAGCGCAATCGTCTCTCTTGCACGCCACAACTGATGCTTCTAATGTTCAGCTTTTCTCTCAAGATACTTACACTCTGACGGGTATTCACATTGACATTACACATCCAACGGAGCATACTGGCTTCATTCCTTGCGAGCTTACGTATGTCCTCAGCAGTTACAGCCCATGTTTCACTGCCATGTAGCATGGTTGTTCGTACGCATGCGTCATACAGTCTGCCTTTTACTCTGAGTGAGAGTCCCTTTGTCGCCAGCAGGGGTAAGAGCTCTCTAAACTTTGCCCAGGCTATTCTTATTCTAGCAGCTACACTTTCAGCGCACCCACCCCCACTACTAACTTGGTCGCCCAGATAGCGGAAGCTATCGACTACCTCTAGTTTTTCACCCTGGAATGAGATAGAAGTTGTTTCCTGTTTGTTTGCAGTCTTTATTGCACCTGAACATCTGCCACAAACAAAAACTAACTTGCTAGTTAACCTGCCTTTGATGTTGCTGCACCTCTTATGTGTCCATAGCTTGCACCGGGTACATCTTATAGAGTTACTACCTACTCCTTTTCTACATACTGAGCAGGGCCATCTACCTGAAGGGGTTTGTGTTTTATCTACCTTCCTACTTATTAGGATTTTGGTTTTAGCTAGGTTGACTCTAAGGCCCTTCAATTCTAGACCTTGCTTCCACACCTGAAACTTCTCCTCTAGTTCTGATAGTGACTCCGCAATTAGGGCAAGGTCATCAGCATAGAGGAGCTCCCAGGGGCAACCTGTCTTGAACTCCTCTGTGATTGCCTGGAGGACTATGGTAAATAATAGGGGGCTGAGGACGGAACCTTGGTGGACCCCTACCTCTACCCGGAATTCATTGCTGTACTCATTTCCAACCCTCACCTTACTGGCCGCATCTCTGTACATGGCTCGCACAGCTCTCACTAGCCATTCTTCTATCCCAAGTTTCCTCATTGACCACCAGATAAGGGATCGGGGGACCCTGTCAAAGGCTTTCTCCATGTCAACGAAAGCCAGGTACAGAGGTTTATCCTTGGCTAGGTATTTCTCTTGCAACTGTCTCACTAGAAATAAGGCATCAGTAGTGCTTTTACCTGGCACGAACCCAAACTGCATCTCATCTAAATTGATTCGCTCCCTAATTAGTTGGGCTATGACCCTCTCTGTAACTTTCATAACCTGATCTAACAGCTTGATGCCTCTGTAATTATTTGTATCTAAAGTGTCCCCTTTACCTTTGTAGCAGTTGACTATGATGCTGCTACACCAGTCATAGGGTATGACTCCTTCGTGTATCACCTGGTTCGTAATACGGGTGACTAGGCTATAGCCAACACTGCCAGATATTTTGAGCATCTCTGCAGTGATTCCTGATGGGCCGGGGGCTTTCCCGGTCTTCATACTCTTAATTGCTTTATCTACCCTGGTACTATCAACTCGGATAGCTGGTCCCTCTATTGGGTCGACATAAGGCAGGCTCTCTTTCTCCCATTCATTCTCTTTATTAAGCAATCTATCGTAGTGGCATCTCCAGACCTCTTTCTTTGCATCCTCATTTAATGCAAGCGTACCATCATCCATGCGAACACATTTCTCTCCTACAACATCACTATTCTCTCTCCTACACTGTCTTGCAACCCGAAATACCTCGAGTCTTTGGTCCTCACGGCGCAGAACATTGGCAAATCTTTCCTTATCTGCTTCCCCTCTGGCTAAATAAACCTGTCGCCTAGCCTCCCTTCTGGCACATTGGTACAATTCCCTGCTACCACCGTTCTTCCAGTCCTTCCAAGCTTGTTTCTTTTGTCTAATAGCCCTGTCTACCTCCTTGTTCCACCACCACGTTACTCTGGGTTGGGAGGGGACCTTACACCACCCACAAATCTGGTCGGTGGCTTTCAACAGGTTGTCCCGCAGAAATCTCCAATTGTCTTCCACGTTGTATGATGCTATATCCCCTTCTATTTCGTTAAATGCTTCAAGTAACTTGTCTCTAAGTCTCTGTCCGTTTGCAGGGTCTTTAAGCTTCCACACCCTTCTTCTCCAAGCCTGTCTAATTCTGGGCACCCATTTTGCCTTGATCCCAAAGTCGCTAACTACTAATCTATGTTGTGGGGTACATTCTTCGCCAGGGTAGGTTTTGGCATTTATAAGCCGCCCTCTTTCCCTATTTCTGGCGAGGATGTAGTCGATTTGGCTAGAGTGTCTGCCAGAGCGGTAGGTGACTAGGTGACTGGCAGGTTTCCTGAAGTTGGTATTGCAGACTATAAGATTGGTTGCATCACAGAACTCCAGCAGTCTGGTTCCCTCCTCGTTGCGGGAACCGAAGCCATAGCCTCCATGTATGCCATGGAAGCCCCCAGCACGACGTCCGACATGACCGTTGAAGTCTCCAGCCACAAAGAGAAGGTCCCTGTCACTCGTCGACGAGGTAGTTTGCAAGAGGGTGTCATAGAATTGGTCTTTCAGACCATCTGGTAGCCCAGGTTGAGGTGCATAGGCTGAGATGACAGTAGCTAATCTATGATGAAGCACTAGTCTGATCTTAGGTACTCTGTCACTTACTCTAACGACCTCGATTACCTTATCCACCCATTTCTCCGCTAGAAGTATTCCTACGCCCCCGACCCCGTCAGTGTTCCCTGCCCAGAAAATCTTGTACCTGTGTTCTTTGCCTGTGAGGAACCTTGCAGAACCTCCTCTCCATCTTACTTCCTGGATGCAGCACATATCTACGCATCTCCGTTCAAGCATCTCAACAATTTCACCAGATCTACCTTTCAGCGTGCCGACGTTGAGAGTGCCAATCCTAACAGTATGGGTGTTGGGGGTGTGGGCCTGTAGCCTGGGAAGAGGAAAAGCAGTGTCGTGTACCTGAAAAGAAAACTTGCAATTGGAAGAATTCATAAGCAAAACATTACCTACAACCTGCAAACATTTCTCAACCTTAATGCGCTACCCAAAGGTAGGGGAGAGGATGGCCAAGGCCACTAGATGGGTTCCGGGAGACAGCCGAGGTTGACAGGATGACAAAGGGATGAACTTCCGGTGGAGGGGGCGGGATGACAGAGGAATGAACTTCCGGTGGAGGGGGTGGGATGACAGAGGAATGAACTTCCGGTGGAGGGGGTGGGATGACAGAGGAATGAACTTCCGGTGGAGGGGTGGGATGACAGAGGAATGAACTTCCGGTGGAGGGGGTGGGATGACAGAGGAATGTACTTCCGGTGGAGGGGTGGGATGACAGAGGAATGAACTTCCGGTGGAGGGGGTGGGATGACAGAGGAATGGACTTCCGGTGGAGGGGGCGGGATGACAGAGAAATGAACTTCCGGTGGAGGGGTGGGATGGCAGAGGAATGAACTTCCGGTGGAGGGGGTGGGATGACAGAGGAATGAACTTCCGGTGGAGGGGGTGGGATGACAGAGGAATGAACTTCCGGTGGAGGGGGTGGGATGACAGAGGAATGAACTTCCGGTGGAGGGGGTGGGATGGCAGAGGAATGAACTTCCGGTGGAGGGGGTGGGATGACAGAGGAATGAACTTCCGGTGGAGGGGGTGGGATGACAGAGGGATGACAGACGAATGAACTTCCGGTGGAGGGGGTGGGAGGGCGGGTTACCGCCTGCGAGTAGAGAGGGCTCTTAATTGTAGATTTTAAATATTTGAGAGACAACAATGCATAAATCGTAATTTTTTTTAAAAGAGCAATGAATTCTGGGTGATTAGAATATAACGTAGCATGAATTTAGGAAGCTTAGAAAATGAATAAGCATGAATTTAAGACAACAACTGAATTCAATTGAATTTCATGGAGAGAAACAAGATAAATAATAAGGGACAAAACTAAAGCGCAAGGTATTGAGATGTTTGAGGCCGTAAATAAATAAAAATCTCTATCTTATCTGCATCTTGGGTATTTCGTCGTAGTACGTCAGCGAGATAATTTAGAATGGGTTTCTCATTTATATATAGCCAGAACCTGAAGACCTTAAAGGAAAAACTACGAAGGGGGAGAGAGAGGATGGAGGGGTAGACAGAGGCATGGCGGGAGAAAAGATCATCATCATCATCATCATATATATATATAAAGAGAGAGAGAGAGAGAGAGAGAGAGGGGGGACCAGTCAAGCAGCACATCACGCTGTAATTCTTGGGCTGAGAAATCAACACTTAAAAGCCATAATTTTAAGGAGCGATAAGAATTTTTGAATAAAGGAAAATGGGTAGTGGTGGTGGGTAGGTACCGCCAGCGAGTAGAGAGGGCTCTTAATTGTAGATTTTAAATATTTGAGAGACAACAATGCATAAATCGTAATTTTTTTAAAAGAGCAATGAATTCTGGGTGATTAGAATATAACGTAGCATGAATTTACGAAGCTTAGAAAATGAATAAGCATGAATTTAGGACAACAACTGAATTCAATTGAATTTCATGGAGAGAAACAAGATAAATAATAAGGGACAAAACTAAAGCGCAAGGTATTGAGATGTTTGAGGCCGTAAATAAATAAAAATCTCTATCTTATCTGCATCTTGGGTATTTCGTCGTAGTACGTCAGCGAGATAATTTAGAATGGGTTTCTCATTTATATATAGCCAGAACCTGAAGACCTTAAAGGAAAAACTACGAAGGGGGAGAGAGAGGATGGAGGGGTAGACAGAGGCATGGCGGGAGAAAAGATCATCATCATCATCATCATATATATATATAAAGAGAGAGAGAGAGAGAGAGAGAGAGAGGGGGGACCAGTCAAGCAGCACATCACGCTGTAATTCTTGGGCTGAGAAATCAACACTTAAAAGCCATAATTTTAAGGAGCGATAAGAATTTTTGAATAAAGGAAAATGGGTAGTGGTGGTGGGTAGGTACCGCCAGCGAGTAGAGAGGGCTCATATATATATATATATATATATATATATATATATACATATACCCCCCTTCAGGTAGATGGCCCTGCTCAGTATGCAGTAAAGGAGTAGGTAGTAACTCTATAAGATGTACCCGGTGCAAGCTATGGACACATAAGAGGTGCAGCAATATCAAAGGCAGATTAACTACAAAGTTAGTCTTTGTATGTGGCAGATGTTCAGGTGCAATAAACACTGTAAACAAACAGGAAACAACTTCTATCTCATTCCAGGGAGAAAAACTA
>NW_028315636.1:2500-5000 GCF_046866305.1 Octopus bimaculoides | reverse complement strand
CACACGAACCATTGTCCAAGACCACCACAGATGATGGATCAGGGATGGCCACTGCTAACACCAGGAACCCCTGCACAGATATCACACCCATATTCCTACTGAATATCCAGGGCCTATTACGAACAGGCGGCAAAGACAAGTTCCTATACTTGAAAGACCTAGTAACATGCAATCAAGCAATATGCATGGTGCTTACCGAAACGCATCTAACACCTAATATAGCAGATGCGGAGATAAATATACCAGAGTATGCCGTACTCCGAACAGACAGAAGGGATAGAAGTCATGGGGAGTTGCAATGTACATCCGAGAAGATGTCACACCCCTACTACTACTATCACACTCAAACTCTGTATGTGATACTTTAATAGTACACATAAAACAAATTGATGTAGTTGTATGCTCAACATACCGTCCACCAAATACCGCAAAGCAGGAAGGTAAATTTGAGGACAGCCTCAGACGCATAGAAGAGGTCCTGACAAATCTGGACCAACACATCAGTATACTTTTCCTAGGCGACTTTAACCTCCCAAATGTTAAATGGCCTGAAGGTCACATCCTCTCTGGGATGTCACTGCATGAACAAAGCCAGGCAAAATCATTGCTAGAACTATCCAACATGCTGTTCATGGAACAAGTGATACTCCAACCAACCAGGGGAAGCAATATTTTGGATCTCTGCTTCACAAACAATGTGAGCCTAATCCATAATGTGAAATAACGCCCACATCTCTCTCAGATCATAACATTATAGAATTAACTATGTATGGTCCTAGACAACCCACTGACACCCACCCCACCAGGAGGACTCAAGCAATATCCAACCTGAATTTCCACGGGGCGGACTGGAAGTCAATTCGCAGAGAGATTCGAAATCAAAACTGGCATGACAGCCTTTCTATACAAGACAATGACCTCAAACTAAGTCATTTTATGTCAACCATACAAGACATATGCACCAAATACGTGCCATATAGAAAGACCAGCAAACATGCCAATAGAATTCCTAGAGACAGGAAAATCCTTATGAGACACAGAACAAAGGTCTCAAACCAGTTAAATAGAGAACTGGAGGATAGGAAAAGGGCTAAATTAAAACTAACACTGTTAGAAATAGAAAACAAAATTAAACTCTCCCATGAAAAGGAGAGAGCAGAGAAGGAAAAGAGAGCAGTAGAAAGCATAAAAACAAACCCCAAGGCTTTCTATAGATTTGCAAAGGAGACTGCTACGGTGCAGTATAAGATAGGACCCCTGTTCCTGCCTAATGGCTCACTGACTGCAGATCCCACATGGATAAGTGAAGTGCTCAGTACACAATTCAAGAGTGTCTTCACCTCTCCTCTGAGTCACATGCAGATAAAGAACCCAGCTGATTTCTTTGACAATAGCACTCAGCAGAAGGGGACTGCATCCATTACCTACATCGACATTGAAGAGGAAGATGTGATAGCTGCCATAAATGAAATGAGCTCAAATTCGGCAACTGGCCCCGATGGTTTCCCAGCTGTCCTCTTAAAGTCGTGTAAACAAGAATTAGCAGGACCACTCCGAATACTCTTCCAGAGTTTCCTTGCAAATGGTAAACTTCCCAAAAAGCTGAAGGAAGGCACCATATGTCCTATCCATAAAGGTGGAAGCAGAGCAGAGGCTGGGAACTACAGGCCCATCTCTCTGACTTCACATATTAGCAAAGTCATGGAACGAATTGTCAGAAGGAGATTGATTGCGTTCCTAGAAGAAAATGACTTGCTGAATGAGACCCAGCATGGTTTCCGTCCAGGTAGAAGCTGCCTCACGCAGCTCTTGCAGCATTATGACTGGGTCCTGAAGCAGCTACTTGACCATTCAAATGTTGATGTGATATATCTCGACTTTGCAAAAGCCTTTGACAAAGTTGATCATGGCTTGATATGTCACAAGCTGCGAAACCTTGGCATAGCTGGTAAATTAGGAGAGTGGCTGCATGACTTCCTGAATGGTAGAAGTCAGACAGTTGCAGCCAATGGAGAACTATCTAGGGAAACACAAATATTGAGCGGTGTTCCACAGGGAACTGTTCTGGGGCCACTACTGTTCATAGTGGCCCTTCTGGACATGCCCACGGTCACTCGGAGAGCCACAGTCACTAGCTATGCTGATGACACAAAGATATCTCAGGCAATAAAGAATCCTGATGATATTGTAAGCCTGCAGAATGATCTAAATGCAATATATGAGTGGGCAGAGCAAAATAATATGCAGTTCAATGCAAAAAAATTTCAAGTACTGCGCTACAAGACCACAAGTACCTCCCAACTGGCATACACAGGGCCTGGAGGTACTGCAATCCCAGAACCACAAACAGTGAGAGATCTGGGCATCAACATGTGTAGTGATGCATCATTTCACATACACATTGTCAAGTTGACAGCAAGGTGCAGACAACTGGCGGGGTGGATACTGAGGACTTTCCGTACAAGGGATCAAAAAGTCATGTTGATTCTATGGAAGACAT
>NW_028315634.1:0-6000 GCF_046866305.1 Octopus bimaculoides | reverse complement strand
ATGAGATAGAAGTTGTTTCCTGTTTGTTTACAGTGTTTATTGCACCTGAACATCTGCCACATACAAAAACTAACTTCCTAGTTAACCTGCCTTTGATATTGCTGCACCTCTTATGTGTCCATAGCTTGCACCGGGTACAGCTTATAGAGTTACTACCTACTCCTTTTCTACATACTGAGCAGGGCCATCTACCTGAAGGGGTTTGTGTTTTATCTACCTTCCTACTTATTAGGATTTTGGTTTTAGCTAGGTTGACTCTGAGGCCCTTCGATTCTAGTCTTTGCTTCCACACCTGAAACTTCTCCTCTAGTTCTGAAAGTGACTCCACAATTAGTGCAAGGTCATCAGCATAGAGGAGCTCCCAGGGGCAACCTGTCTTGAATTCCTCTGTGATTGCCTGGAGGACTATGATAAATAAGAGGGGGCTGAGGACGGAACCTTGGTGGACCCCTACCTCTACCCAGAATTCATTGCTGTACTCATTTCCAACCCTCACCTTACTGGCAGCATCTCTGTACATGGCTCGCACAGCTCTCACTAACCATTCTTCTATCCCAAGTTTCCTCATTGACCACCAGATAAGGGATCGGGGGACCCTGTCAAAGGCTTTCTCCATGTCAACGAAAGCCAGGTACAGAGGTTTATCCTTAGCTAGGTATTTCTCCTGCAACTGTCTCACTAGAAATATGGCATCAGTAGTGCTTTTACCTGGCACGAACCCAAACTGCATCTCATCTAAATTGATTCGCTCCCTAATTAGTTGGGCTATGACCCTCTCCGTAACTTTCATAACCTGATCTAACAGCTTGATGCCTCTGTAATTATTTGTATCTAAAGCATCACCTTTACCTTTGTAGTAGTTGACTATGGTGCTGCTACACCAGTCATTTGGTATGACTCCTTCGTGTAACACCTGGTTCGTAATACGGGTGACTAGGCTGTATCCAACACTGCCAGATATTTTGAGCATCTCTGCAGTGATTCTTGATGGGCCGGGGGGTTTCCCTGTCTTCATACTCTTAATTGCTTTATCTACCCTGGTACTATCAACTCGGATAGCTAGTCCCTCTGTTGGGTCGACATACGGCAGGCTCTCTTTCTCCCATTCATTCTCTTTATTAAGCAATCTATCGTAGTGGCATCTCCAGACCTTTTTCTTTGCAGCCTCATTTAGTGCAAGTGTACCATCATCCATGCGAACACATTTCTCTCCTACAACATCACTATTCTCTCTCCTACACTGTCTTGCAACACGAAATACCTCGAGTCTTTGGTCCTCACGGTGCACAACATTGGAAAATTTTTTCTTATCTGCTTACCCTCTGATATATATATATATGGTAATCTTCCAGTTTCGAGGGGTTAAATAAATTACAAGGGAAATAACTGAACGACTTACCAGTATTATCCGTACTACTTTTTCTCTAAAACAGCATGCGACAGAATTTTTTTTTATAAAAGTTTAGGGTTAGAGTTAGGGTTCAGGTTAGATGTTGTGCAGCTGGTCTTCCACGAGGCATTTTCGATTTCTCATAAGAAACTATGATATTCAATCACGTGTGTGATTTATATAGAAACAGTTAACGTCAATCAAATCACGTGATTTATTTATAAACAAAGTAGTACGGATAATACTGGTAAGACGTTCAGTTATTTCCCTTGTAATTTATTTAACCCCTCGAAACTGGAAGATTACCACACACATATATATATATATATAATCTTTTACCTGTTTCAGTCATTTGACTGCGGCCATGCTGGAGCACCGCCTTTAGTCGAGCAAATCGACCTCAGGACTTATTCTTTGGAAGCCCAGTACTTATTCTATCAGTCTCTTTTTGCCGAACCGCTAAGTTACGGGGACGTAGTAAACCCACCAGCATCGGTTGTCAAGCGATGTTGGGGGGACAAACACAGACACACGAACATATACACACACATACATACATATATATATATATATATATATATATATATATATATATATACTTCATTAGAAATGTAGAGACGCCTATAATAGGACATCTACTCGCTAGAAACAGCAGCAAAAATACTACATACCACAAAAGTTAGGGATAATTTCGAAAGGAAATGAAAAATAAAAACTTTTACCAATCTATATTCTGTACCATGGTTTCAAGTCAATTTTAGTAAGATAAAGATTATATCTTACAAGGTCGGACTATCGTCAGCAGAATTGACCAGACAACACATGAAGCACGAATCAGTACGCAGCATGGTTCGTGTTCTTATGTCTAATTTTTCAAAATATACCGCGTATTTACGGTTTACCTAATCGGCAGCAAATACAAAAATGCAAAATGCCGAAATTCCTTCAGAAAATCATCCAAAAAGAATTTTATCATTATTAATAAATTATAGGGTAGCAAAGAAAATTTTAGAAATTTTATTTACCACCAGTGGTCTAGCGAGAGTAAAAAAACAGTCAATAGACTATGTATTATTCATTAGAAATGTAGAGACACCTATAATAGGACATCTACTCGCTAGAAATAGCAGCAAAAATACTACATACCACAAAAGTTAGGGATAATTTCGAAAGGAAATGAAAAATAAAAACTTTTACCAATCTATATTCAATAGATTAGGTAAACCGATTAGGTAAACCGTAAATACGCGGTATATTTTGAAAAATTAGACATAAGAACACGAACCATGCTGCGTACTGATTCGTGCTTCATGTGTTGTCTGGTCAATTCTGCTGACGATAGTCCGACCTTGTAAGATATAATCTTTATCTTACTAAAATTGACTTGAAACCATGGTACAGAATATAGATTGGTAAAAGTTTTTATTTTTCATTTCCTTTCGAAATTATCCCTAACTTTTGTGGTATGTAGTATTTTTGCTGCTATTTCTAGCGAGTAGATGTCCTATTATAGGCGTCTCTACATTTCTAATGAATAATACATAGTCTATTGACTGTTTTTTTACTCTCGCTAGACCACTGGTGGTAAATAAAATTTCTAAAATTTTCTTTGCTACCCTATAATTTATTAATATATATATATATATATATATATATATATATATATATTTATAAACATAATTAAGGGATCAGCAAGCATTTGCTTCACCATATACCGAAGTTCAGAAATAGCAGCTAAAAATGCTGAAACTCCAACAGATAGCATTACTTGTAACTCACAAAGGCAAAAACATGAAGAAAAAACAATGAAAACTAACCATTTAAAGTTAATCATAGACGTGTTTCTGGATTATGAATGATAAAATTCAATTTCCGTCATCGGTATGATATTCCAGTAGTACATTCTGAAAGAAGCCCATCATATATATATATATATATATATATATATATATAGGTGTAGGAGTAGTTGTGTGTTAAGTAGCTTGCTTACGAACAACATAGTTCCGTGGTTCAGTTCCACTGCGTGGCACCTTAAGCAACTGTCTTCTACTACAGCCTCGGGGCCGACCAAAGCCTTGTGAGTGGATTTGGTAGACGGAAACTGAAAGAAGCCCATCAGTGGCACCTTGGGCAAGTGTCTTCTATAGCCTCGGGGCCTATTTGTAGGGCAAGTGTCTTCTACTATAGCCTTGGGCCAACCAAAGCCATGTGAGTGGATTTGGTAGACGGAAACTGAAAGAAGTCAACCTTATATATATATATATATATATATAGATGTAGGAGTGGCTGTGTGTTAAGTAGCTTGCTTACGAACCACATGGTTCCGAGGTTCAGTTTCACTGCGTGGTACCTTGGGCAAGTGTCTTCTACTACAGCCTCGGGGCCGACCAAAGCCTTGTGAGTGGATTTGATAGACGGAAACTGAAAGAAGCCCATCATATATATATATATATAAGTGTAGGAATGGCTGTGTGTTAAGTCGCTTGCTTACGAACCACAAGGTTCCATGTTTAGTCCCACTGCGTGGCATCTTAAGCAAGTGTCTTCTACTATAGCCTCATGCCAACCGAAGACTTGTGAGTGGATTTGATAGACGGAAACTGAAAGAAGCCCATCATATATATATATAAGTGTAGGAATGGCTGTGTGTTAAATCGCTTGCTTACGAACCACAAGGTTCCGTGTTTAGTCCCACTGCGTGGCATCTTAAGCAAGTGTCTTCTACTATAGCCTCATGCCAACCGAAGACTTGTGAGTGGATTTGATAGACGGAAACTGATAGAAGCCCGTCTTATATATATATATTTGTGTAGGAGTGGCTGTGTGTTAAGTAGCTTGCTTACGAACCACATGGTTGCGGGAGTTCAGTCCCACTGTGTGGCACCTTGGGCAAGTGTCTTCTACTATTGCCTCAGGCCAACCAAAGCCTTGTGAGTGGATTAGATAGACGGAAACTGAAAGAAGCCCATCAAATATATATGTATAGGTGTAGGAGTAGCTGTGTGTTAAGTAGCGTGCTTACGAACAACATAGTTCCGTGGTTCAGTTCTACTGCGTGGCACCTTGGGCAAGTGTCTTCTACTACAGCCTCGGGGCCGACCAAAGCCTTTTGAGTGGATTTGGTAGACGGAAACTGAAAGAAGCCTATTTTATATATATATATATATTTGTGTAGGAGTGGCTGTGTGTTAAGTAGCTTGCTTACGAACCACATGGTTCCGGGAGTTCAGTCCCACTGTGTGGTACCTTGGGCAAGTGTTTTCTACTATTGCCTCGGGGCCAACCAAAGCCTTGTAAGTGGATTTGATAGATGGAAACTGAAAGAAGCCCTTCATATATATATATATATATATATAAGTGTAGCAGTGTATGTGTGTTAAGTCGCTTGCTTACAAACCATATGGTTCCGTGTTTAGTCCCACTGCGTGGCACCTTAGGCAAGTGTCTTCTACTACAGCCTCGGGCCAACCTAAGCCTTGTATGTAGATTTGGTAGACGGAAACTGAAAGAAGCCCATCTTATATATATATATATGGGTGTATGAATGGCTGTGTGTTAAGTAGCTTGCTTACGAAGCATATGGTTCCGGGGGCTCAGTCCCACTGTGTGGCACCTTGTGCAAGTGTCTTCTACTATAGCCGTCTATACTATGCCCCCACCACTATTCCAAAGCACTTTCAACGAAATTGGAAAATACGTCTTGGAACATTCATAAATGTAAATCATTATAGTTATCTCTCTTAGAATGTGAATTATAGTTTTGAATTCAAAAATATAATTTTTTATTCTAAGGGAGGTAACTATAACAATTTACTTTCCGAAAGTTCCAAGACGTCTTTTCCAATTACCTCCCTTAGAGGACAAGAAGGACAACTCTTGATATGACTTTAAAATAGCAAGCGTTTAAGTATTATCTCCCTTTAAAGCAATGGAGATAACGGCATAATTGTACCCTAAGGATTTTGGAAGGTCATAACTTTGAGAAAAATGAATATTTTTTAATGAAATTTTCTATGCAAATATTATTTATTATGGAGATTCTGAATATACAAAAGATTTCGGTGAAAGTGTTGTGGAATGGGCGTGGGGGGACAGAATAAACGGCTATATTAAAGGACACCTGCCCAAGGTGCCACACAGCGAGACTGAACCCCCGGAACCATGTGGTTCGTAAGCAAGCTACTTACCACACAGCCACTCCTGTGACAATAGGAAGCAGAACTGTGTCTATTGTCTGTTAGTGCTTTCTCTACCGTAATGTTCGCGAATTTGAGAATCCTCCTTCCACTAGCAATTACAATTTTATTCGTTGATCCTTTTTTTGCCTGTAACCCTTGCTTTGCTTTGTAGACGTCACGGCCCATTGGAATACCTGGCAAAAGGCAACTCCTATAAAATCTCATCCGAGAAGGTCTGCCACCCTGTCTTCCCGCAGCTGGATCTAGCGAAGAGTGGGCTTATTTTGAGTTGAGATGTTCAGACTAGAAACAAGCCATTGGACATAGGTGTAACGGCGTTGTCTTTGAGCTTCTCGAATGCTGCAACGAGACCCTCAGAATACATGCCACATGGATGTTCGGTGCGTTGGCCTCCAGCGATGAGCGTATAGT
>NW_028315633.1:0-6000 GCF_046866305.1 Octopus bimaculoides | reverse complement strand
CATACATTTATGTATATATACATGTAAATATATATATATGTATATATATATATAGATTTGTGTTTAAAGTATAATTATGAAAAATATTATTATAATAAAGAGCGCTGGAGGAACAGCACCTGTTTGCTAGAAATAGATGCAGTCCCTCCAGCTCCCTTTATTATAATTATATGTTTTGTAATTATACTTTAAATATTAATTTAACTCATATGGTATTTTTATTCACTGGCCACTGATAAATCATTAATTAATGACTTTATCGTAATTATGTATAAATATAGATATTTGTATATATATATATATATATAGCATTAAGAAAATGGAGGAGAATATGAAGTACTCATCAACTTGCAGACACTGTATTCCGTTAATTAATCTGTTTATTTTATAACTAAATTGACAAAAAAACACAATATACAGACACTTATGACATGTCATGTCATATCAACAATTAAGATTTCAAATTTAAAGGACATTTAGCAATTGGAGAAGAGACAAAATCTTACAGCTGTTTCGGCCTAGCATTGGCATGCCCCATTCTATCTATATAGCTCCTGTACGCTGGAGTAATTAGTAGATGAAAATGATGTAATGCGGGTACATGCATGATCCACTAGGCCTCTTCAGAGATTTACAAAATTTAATACAAATATAAAATAAGAATAAAATAGAAATATAATAATATAAGGCACATAAAAAAGCCTATAAAAGGTATATAAAACCATATAAATAGTTATAAAAACTCCAATATACATGCCAATGCATGTATACATTACCATAATTAGATATACATCCCTTAGTGGGTTGAATCCTCAACCCCTGACTCTCTTGGATATTTGTATGTAAATATATATAAATATATATATATATATATATATATACACACAAATATACATATATACGAATATATATGGGAGAATGTACGAAAAAAAACAACAACAGACAAGGACAGGTGGTGTAAACAACAAAAGGATGTATTAGTATGACGCTCGGGAATACAGAATGTCTTTAACGTTTCGAACTACGCTCTTCAACAGAAAGAATACGGAGAAAACAAGGAGAAAAACACGGGGAAAAAAAATTGAATAGTCACTGGTCAACGATCTATCATGGCTTCTGCGGACAGGAAGTTTAGAAAGTTCACACAGGAGAGCTAAGAAAAGGGGGAGATAACAAAAGGGGACAAATTACTTCTAAATTAATTTTATTGAACTTTAATAGGCACTTAAATATAAGATGCTCCCATAAATTTCGAAAGACATTCAAATATTTCAATTATTAATTATAATAATCTTTTAATTAATTATGTATGATATGATAAGGTTAATTTCTTAAGTAATTAAAGTGATGTTAAGTGTCTAAGCTTCAGTTAAGCATTACATAGAAATCTTATCTATAATCTTCATTATTTAATTATCCACCAAGATTATAAAGATTTGTAGTATATATTATTAATAATAGTAAATTTTCTCTTACTATATAATAATCTTAATTCATATAAAAGGGTATAATATAAAAATAAATAGGTAGTAAATAATCTTATCTGTTATCTTTATTCGTTAGTTAATTAGCTTAGTCATCAATAATTGTATATATTATTATTAATTATAACTTTTCAATTATCATATAATAAGGTTAATTCCTATATAAGAGTTTATCATAATGAAGAAATAGGTATTTCATTGTCTTTTCGGTAATTCTTTTTTTTATTATTATTCAGTGAGATCCTCAGTCGCTGTTTATGTTGTTGAATATAATAATTCTTCAGTTATTATAAAATAAGGTTAATTCCTATAGAAGGGTTTATTATATCAAATAAATAAATAGGTAGTTGATTATTATATACAAGTTACTATTAAGCATTATGTAGAATTATCATCTGTAGCTTTTATTCTTTAGTTATCTATTAAGCATAATGTAAAATTTTTGTCTGCAGCTTTTTTGTTCTTTAGATATTCAGTGATGTCATCAATTTTAGGTGAGAAATATACTCGCTGTCTATGTTAGGTTTTTTATTTTAATTATTTTTTATGTAGATTTTAAATTGTCAAAAAATATGGAATTAGTAATACTCTTTTACTTGTTTCAGTCATTTAACTGCGGTCATGCTGGAGCACCGCCTTTAGTCAAGCAAATCAACCCCAGGACTTATTCTTTGTAACCCTAGTACTTATTCTATCGGTCTCTTTTGCCTAACTGCTAAGTTACGAGGACCTAAACACACCAGCATCGGTTATCAAGCGATGTTGGGGGAACAAACACAGACACGCAGACATATACACACACAGACATATACACACATATACATATATATATATATATATATATATATATATATATATATATATATATATATATATATATATATATATATATATATATATATATATATATATATGTATACATATAGATATATAAACATATACATACATATACGACAAGCTTCTTTCAGTTTCCGTCTACCAAATCCACTCACAAGGCTTTGGTCAGCCCGAGGCTATAGTAGTAGACACTTGCCCAAGGTTCTATGCAGTGGGACTGAACCCAGAACTATGTGGTTGGTAAACAAGCTACTTACCACACAGCCACTCCTGCACCTATATGGTATTTTTATATATTTTATTTTTATAAACTATTTTTTATATTTTGTTTTTATAAACTAAATGAGTTATTCAGTGACATTGCTCTTGGTTGAATGAATAAATGTCTAAAGTTAAATTTGGTTTGGCGTTTCTTTTTTGTTAGCATTTTTTAACAGCTAAAATTTTTTCAGATGTTTTACCAATTTGGATTACCATTATAAATAATGTTGTGTTGACATAAATTTTCATGCATATTATTATTAATTTCAATAATATTATGTATGTATATATATGTGTGTGTGTGTGTGTGTGTGTGTATGAATATATGTTAATAACACATATAAGGAGGTGCTTTATCCCTTCACCAAAGTGAATGGAACTTTGGCCAGGAGGACTGATGTCATCAGATGGCATCAAATGTTCATCGGTTGTTTCAACCCTGAACCATACCACCCTCTCGTTGGTGGGTCAGCAGATGTGGCCAAGTCATTGCTCCTCTTCTTCTCCTGGCTTCCAGCTTAACTCTTCTCTCTTACTCCAAAGCCAACAAGAGACTCTTTCAGCTGCCTCTCCCATCCTGTGCACAGCCACCCCTCACTCCTTCCTCTCATTCCAATTGCTGTATGTATATGTTAATGCAATTGAAACAATTGTTGGATTTTTAAGGTGTGATCTAAAATAAAGATATGATTTTCTTTGTATATTACTATAGATTATGATTAATACTCTGAATTTCTTAAAATTCTATGAAAGGATTGGTGGATTTACGTGCCGTACATGAAGATTTACCTGGGATTTGTATTCTACTTAGATTTACTTGTTGGAAATTTAACCTTATTCCTTTATACTGAGTGCTTACTTGATATCTGCCAGGATTTTTTAATCCCATTTCTTCTTTTATATATATATATATATATATATATATATATATATATGTGTGTATATATATATATATATATATATATATATATATATATATATATATATATATATATATATATACACATACATACATACACACACACACACATATATATATATATATACATATATATATACACACATACATATATATACACATACATACATACATATATATATATATATATATATATATATATATATATATATATATATATATATATGTGTGTGTGTGTGTGTGTGTATGCATATATATGTGTGTGTGTGTGTATGCATATATATATGTGTGTGTGTGTGTGTGTGTATATATATATGTCTATATATATATGTATATATATATATTTATATATATGTATATATATGTATATATATATTTATATATATGTGTGTATATATATATATATATATATATATATATATATATATATATATATATATATATATATATATATATATACAAGGGTGTGTATGATTGTGCATAGAAGAATATATTACTCATATTATATTATTATAAAATTGTAAATAGAACATGAAAATCAAAGTTTGAATTTCTTTGAGTAGTATATATATATGACTATGCCTGAATGTTGTTTCTCATGTGCCACCAGTACATGTGCCAGTAAGGTGACGCTGGTAGCGATCATGCTCGAATGGTGCCAGTGACATGTGAAAAGCACCATTCGAGCATGATCGTTGCCAGCATCACCTTACTGGCACATGTGTAAAACAACGTTCGAGCGGGGTCGTTGTTAGTGCCGCCAGACTGGCTCCCATGCAGATAGCACGTAAAAACATCTTTAGAGCATGAGCGTGGTCATTGCCAGGACCGCCTGACTGGCCCTCGTACCGGTGGCACATAAAAAGCACCCACAACACTCTCAGAGTAGTTGGCATTAGGAAGGGCATCCAGCTGTAGAAACTTTACCAGACCAGATAAAGCCTGGATGTTAAACGATGATGATGATGATATATACACACACACAAATATACATATATACAGATCTATATATGTATGCATATACAAACATATATATATATATACATACAGGGTGTCCCTAAATTAAGGCAGCCAGCTTCTTTCAATTTTGCCAAAGCAAAATATTGTTATATTTCGGATCCATGCATTGCAATGCAATGGTAAAGGAAGCACAATTATGACACTATCACATTTATTCAGTATGACAACCTCTGTTTCGAATCACAGCCTTAAGTCTAGGTGCAAATGCTTCACATGTGGCAGACAGCTGTTCTTGCAGAATCAAAGTCCATTCCCGGCACAGCTTTGCCTTCAAAGTGTTGAGTGAAGCATCAGGAGTGCTTGAGACCCACTTCTCCAAAATGGACAAAACAAAAAATCCAATGGGCTGAGATGAGTGCTTCTTGAGGGCCATACATCTTTGCCTATGAACAACAGAAAGTTTTCCTGAATCCAGTGTTGTATCTGTTTGGAGCAGTGGGATGGTGCCGAATCCTGTTGGAGGCGCCAAGGTACACTTTGAAAGTGTTCATTTGCTCATGGAAACAGTTCAGTTTCCAGAATGTTGCTAATGTTAACACCCAAGAGTACCAAAATGAGGGGAGACTATCCATCCAGTGGCTGTCACAGCAACCCAAACCATAACTGACTGGATTTTTGACGTCGATTTATGAGTCTACCCCTAATGGTGCCAGATACACACCAAAGTTGGTAATTCTGGTGGTTTACTGTCGGTTTGGTGTCAAATTTCTTTTCATCAGTGAACACCAGATTGGGCAGCATGCCTTCAGCACTCTGAGTCAGGATAAGATGACTTTTCTCCAGTCTCATCACCTTATAAACTAGCATTAGCTCATGACAATGAATCATGTTGTAGGAGTGAGTCTTGAGATCCTCCTTCAGTACTCAATACATCGATGATAGCTTAGTTTTGTTGGAGGCAACTAATTTTCTGACAGAACGGTAAGGATTTCTTCATATCTTTTCTCTGATATTTTGATAAGCTGAGAGGCTTTCACACTTGTTTTTCAGCCACATCCAGGTTGATCAATGGTAGAACCAGTCTCCTGAAATTTCTTGACAATTTCCCAAACTGTTGTTTGGTTAATTTTAAGCTGTTTTTGCTATAGCTGTATTACTTTCACTTCCATTATGGAAGGTTATGAATTATTTAGACTGAAACAAAAAGAAGACACACTAACCTTTTATAATGATCTATAATTTTCTTATCCTATCACATTTATTGATAGTTATTAAAGCCCAAAACTTTGGTTGCCTTAATTTCAGGATCACAGTATATATACACATACATATATACATATACATATATATTGCATTTTATTATATGTATTTATTTTCTCTAAGTTAATAATTAACTCCGACAAAATAAATTGGTTAAAAGATACCAAGGTAGCAAAGATCACAAAATGACTGTGGTGTGACTCCCGTTTATGCATTTTATTCCATTTACTAAATTTGTATATTTAAATATATATATATATATATATATATATATATATA